>NW_010109771.1:0-10667 GCF_000699245.1 Pterocles gutturalis
GAGGGCCGGCGCCGCGTTCGGGTCAGCCCTTCCGTGAGCTGAGTTTTGTTTCTCTTAATGTCAACAAAAAGCTTAGTTAAGCCCTGATTGATTAGATATACTACTGGAATTAACCATGTATAGACCAAAGCAGTAGACAAAAGTGAAGTACTTGAAGACTCATGAACAAGTGGTGGCTTCTTAAGTTGATCATCTTGTTGAACTGTGTTTGGTCAGTAGGTGAGTAGATAATGAAGTCTCTCGGTTCCTGCAATGGAGAGAGAAATGTGTTCCACAAGTGCGGTGACTTCTGATTAAACATAATTAACTGCTTGTTTTGAGAGATATCAGTGTTAAGCAGATTGCTATTTAATTAAAAGTTTCGTAGCTGTCTGTTGAGGACAGCCACAGTGTGCAGTGGTGTTTCAGCCACCTGTATGGCTGAAATCATGAATCAGTGGATAAAAAGATGTGCTGGTAACACTTTCAAGTTACAAAGTAATTTAGGCTACTAAGAACTGTTCCCTGACTGAACTAAACCAAACCGTGGGGTAACAGAGGATAAGATGCTGTAAGGAAATGGAAGGTAGTACTGGAAGGAGCAGTTTGAACTGTTTATATTGGTTACTGCTAGATTAACTGTGCTCATTAGGGATAAAGACTTGTTGCCTGTCTGGGTAGTTCTTTAGGCAGCCATCAGAAATACACACACTTAAGTTGGCCAAGGAATGAGAAAAAGAGTAAGGCTGGAAATGTTCTAGTGCTTGATATAGTTCTCAGTGGAATAGTTTGTGTTGTTTTGGTTATCCTATACCGAAGGTATGTTTATGATAGTAACTTAGTTTTCTTGGCCAGGTACCTGCTTGAGTTTGAGCCAAAAACTATTTGTATCGTAAATTAGGAAATGATGTCAAAGTAGGAGTCACTGTAGAAGGTGGGGCTGAAAAGGGCATTGCGAGATCACTTGTTTACTCCTCTCACCCCTAAAGATTGGATCAGTACCGAAGCCTGTAGCTATATCCAAATCATCCTGTTTCTAGCTGTGAAGCAAAGGATACAAAGGAAAGTAATGGGAGGCAGGGCCGAGTAAGCTTAAGAGATTCTTCTTTCCATTAGATGTGGTTAACCTGTGGAACTGTTTGATGAGGATGTTCAGGTTTATGTGAATACAAAAAGCAACTTAAGGAACTCGGAAGAAAATTCCACTGAAGGCTGTTAAAAACAAGATATAAGCATGCCTTTGAACTGCAGATTACTGGAAACTGGGAAAGTGTCCAGGGAAAGTTGTCACTATTTGTTTGTCCTCACCTTGTGCCTCTGATACCAGCTGCTGTTGAGGACAGGGTAATAATAATGTACCCTAGTTCTGACCTGCTATAACCATTTCTTATATCAAGCACTTACCTGTCGTTACTGTCAGAGAACTGTTTTGTGATGCCTATCCTAAAAATCCCTTGCTGGAGTTTAGTTCATTACTTCTTGTCTATCTTAGTGGGGGAAACAGTTTAATTTCTTGGGGTTTTTTTGTATTTGAAAGTGTGTCTCGTTGAAAGAGGAAATTGGAGAGAAACTTTTTAGAACTAGTTCCCTTAGGTTTGACTGAACAATAGATTTAGTTTCCTATTTTTCTAGTAACTAAAATGCAGAGATTTAGCACAATTTATAAAGAAAAAAATTATCTAGCTTAGTTACTGTCAGTCTCTTCTGATGCAATTGAATAGCTTTCTCAACAGGAGAGTTCAGAGTACCATACATGCTATTACATTTGATTTGGTCCAGTGCTTTGTGGATGATAGATGTACTGATTATCAGAAAAAGATTATACCACTGTGGTGACAGTCTTTCAGAACTACATGTTTGGAATGGAGTAGCTTTTTCTGCAGTTGTTAACTAAGCTAGAGTTGAAGAGCCTGTTAGTATTTGATAACTTGGGCCTTAAAACAACGAGATCTAAATTCTGTTTCTGGTTTTGCATGTCTGACACTTGCCATGTATGTATACATTTAGAGCTATCCTTTGTTTCCGTAGTATACAGTACAAGCAAAACTTAAAATGTAGATTTGGCCAAATATGCACAGAAAGTAGATTTGCTAGGTGAGGGAGATGCAGTTTTACAGTTACCACTCAAGAGACTTGAGAAGAAGTTTCTTCTGGTGAAATACTTTGTCAAGATCAGGTATAAACAGTAATATAAAATCACTTATGTGTGTTTGCTGACACCTTGTGATACTTTCTGATGTGTTTTACAAAATTAAATTTAAAACATAAATCTGATACTGGTTCCTAACTGGATACCTCATTAATTCATAGGCCTATTGAAATATGAGTTTGTGTAAATATTGTTTAAGTAAATCAATTAAAACATGTTTTTGTAAAACAGCGCACTAGAAAGCCAAAACTCACCTATTGAACACAAAAGTTTTTCTTCAGAAACTCAGGATGGGTCCAAGCATTTACATTCTGTGTGATCTCTACATAATATATGTTTTTTCTCGTACAATAAGCAACCGAAGGACTGCTGTTAGACTCTTTCATGTCTGGTGGCATCAGTAGCACTAATGTGCCAGTAATCAGAGTGGTGGACACAGGGCCACCCTCCCTGCTGATGTGGTTAAACAGCTCCAGCTTTGCATCTGCTTGGGAAGTTCTATCCCAAAGATAACTTTTTAGTACAAATCTGTTTGTGCGCTGCATGGTTATGGAAAGGAGATGGCTGAAGTCTGCCAGCTTAGAGCATGGAAGCATGTAATGGTGCATGAAGTATGAAAATGGTGCAACTGCATGCACGCCATGTCAATTTGGTGTCTGCTTCTGCCTCTGTAATTGTCATGTTGTAAAATTAACAATGTTTTCTCTTGAATTCAAGCCTCCTGTCTCTGCTTCCCCCTTTTTCCCATTCCAAAAGTACAGGAAGCTTGATTCCTCTGATAGTGATATGCATTGATTTTATATCTGTATAACTCCAGTGAAGTAAAATTAACAAGATGAGCATAAACAGGTCCTAGTTATTTCTCTTCTTGGAAACAACTGGCCAGAGAAGTTGAAGTTGTCTGAAAATGCTTGGCTTTTTCCTAAGGCAAATTTTACATAAGCAAATTTTCAGTAAATTTGCTGTCCCCTTGGAAAATCGGTATTTGAGAGACTGTTTTAATACTAGGCTGCTTGAGAGTGAGTTAGGAGGGAAGAGTTAATACCCAGGAGCTGTGCCCAGAAGTAAAGGCTTTCCTTTCTCCCCTGTCCTGGTGGAAGAGTCTGTTATTTCAGGAGTTCTGTCAATAACCATTATTATTTAAAAAATGCTGATGCTGCATTCTGCAGTAATGCTTTATGAAATGTGTAAGAAGCAAGTGCAAACCTCTGTAGTTTCCTCTAGAAAGTAGAGGAGCATGCTTGCTTGTTTGACTGAAACGCCAGAAGCATTTAGCTGTTCTTTGCAGTTCTTGCCTGTACCACCCATGAAATCGTACACTTATCCCAGAAGAGGTACCCAATACAATAGATATTAATTTGCATAAGAGACTGTTTTCTAATTATGAACAGTTTGTGTGTCCAGGGACTTTTGATTAGTGATGAATTGAAACTAGGGAAGAATATGAATAGCTTGAGGGAAGAATGAGAAAATTACAATAGAAATTGACAGGAATAAGATGAAAGCAATCTTTTTAAAGTATGCTGTTTAAAACATAGCAGAGAGAAAGCAATTTTGGGCCGAGTAATAAGGAATCATATGTTCATTAACAAGAATTACAAATAATTAGTTACTATTAAGACAAGTAAGACAGAAGATTAATTGAATTCTTTCCTGAGGAGTGACTAGGAGAAACGAATAGGGAATGTGCAGAGATACCTCTGCTTTCCTCACTGCTTTCTAAGGAAATCGCCAGAGCCTTGCCTGTGGACAATGTGTACATTTAAAATTTTGGTTATTTTTCTTTTAATTCTGTATATGTCAATGTAACCTGACATAAAACATGAACATATATTAAAAAAAGGACAGGGCAAACCAGGACTAGCATGTGTTACGTATAGGCTGTGGAGAAAACAAAGCAACAATGGGCTCTTCAGCACAAAATTCTGCCTTAGAGCTGTTTTTAAACCTTTTCTGGCAGAGGTACTGGTTACTTTTCTGAGGTACATACCTTGGGGGACATATCTTTATCTATGCCAGCTTGTAAAAGCATAGAGGGTCAGTTCTTTCCATCTTGTGTGACCTTGTTATTCAAAGATTACTTTGCCTTCTATATGAAGTCTTATTGAATTCATAGGACCTATCCTGTATGTGCTGTAGAAAGGTTTAGGGCAGGATATTGTAGTCTTTATTTCAAATTGAAATTTCAAGTAGGATTGTTAGATTTTATATATTGAAGCCTGAGACAGTCATGGACAGGTAAATTGATCATGAATAGTTTTATATATGTGCAGCAAATTGGATGTGTTGGACCAGTTGATCGTGGCCTGCCAGATGTCCAGAATACAAGCTGGGCTCTGTGAAAGTACAAGAGAAGCTGTGTTTCGTTTCCTCTTTGTGTAGGACTTGACCATGTAATACTGAACACCCAAGGCTTCTAGTTTGTGTAATCTAACTCGCGAGACTTGAGGTCAAGTCAAGCATAACAATGCAAGTTGGTTAAATTTAAACCTTCCCCGCCCTGTTTGGTGCCATCCAGAGATGAGTGTCATATCTTTAAAAAAGGTACAGATACCTTTTGGTAAGTCTTTCTCCATTACAAAGCAGCGCGCAAAGGAGGAGGTACAGTCCATCATGACTGACTGGCTGCAGATTTACCTTGTTAGTTCTAATAAAGGTGGAAGTTTGATCTGCTTTGGGGTTTGTCTTGCAAATATGTCCATGTAATCTTGTTTTGATGAGACGTGAGTGTTCATATCATTGTGTTTATTAACTAGGTTTGTACATTACTGCTGTATTTGTATTAATTATAGAAAGATAGCAAGTATTTTGTGCTATTCATATTAGCTTGACTCAGAATGGTAAAATCCATCAAAATGGTCAACATGTCTAAATTGTGATCTGAAGAAGACAATTCCTGTGACTTGGAGAACATTTAATCATTTCAGATACCAGCTTTATTCTGTTCCTCATAATAAGACCCCTAACTAGTTCACTTTTTTGTGTGTGTTCAGATTTTAGTTTTGTCTAAAGTTAGACTCAGGATGCAGCTTCAGGAGCAGCAGAAGCAATTTAATAATTTGCTCAAAGAAATTAAGGTAAAGAGGGGACCACCCCTCTACTTCCTTGCTCCCAGTTGCATGGTTCAGACACCTTCTCATGTCAGCTTTGGCTCTTCTCAGAGCCTTCTCTGAATTGCTTGGACTTACCAGCTCAGCTGAGAACTGCCCACTTGTTGAGAGGAAACAGAAGGTAGTGCTCTGTCACATTTAGGGAGCTGAGCTGGCTTGCAGAAGAGTCTGAATGCCAGAGCTGGCACAGGGCGAGTGAAGGGAGTAGAGGAAAGAATGCTGGTAGATATGGACTGTGAGATGGGTTCGTTCTTCCTTGTGAAACAGCGCTGTCTGCTCACAAAGCCAGGCTGTGGCACATTTAAGGGGCTGGAGAGAAGTGTTCCAGGGTATTATCTGGTGAACAGAACCAGGTGTTTTTCTGATTCAGAAGTGATGCTTTTCTGTGTTTGCTTTTCTGTCCTCCATATGCTTTTTTTCTTGTCATTCACTCCTTGCCCCCATCCCTAGAAGACCAAACAAATAATCAGTTCACATTTGTTTTGTAGAATAATTAAACTGCAGAGGACTTTGTTAGTATTAACACTGGAGAGGCAAAATACTGCATAATATTGGTACTAGGCTAGTATTGGGACATTTCAGCTCTGTCAGTGAAGCTTCTGTTCATCTGTCAGAGAGCTTGATTGAGATTAGTCATTTTCACTACTGATTGTCTTGTTAAAAGGAAAATCAAACCTGTATCCCACAGAGATCAAAAGACATTGTCTCCTGAGTTATGACTTCTGAGCTGGAACACCACTCAGCAGTATTTGCTGATGAGAACTACCCTACTAGTTTTCTAACCGTTCTGCCTGAGATGGTGAAATAGCTTAAGAATCGTTTTGGGACTGTGAACAAGGAAGGAGCACTCCGTAGCCTTTCCAGAGCCTTCAGCAGTGCTTGTGCAGCCACACACTTCTGAAAGCCACTAGAAAGCTGCCCCGCAGATTCTTTTCGTACTTTGTTATGGGATGCCTTTAGGTAAAGGCAAAACCTACATAGTTGCTAATAGATTTTTTTATTTTTTTTAAGACTGCATCTGTTGATTAGTGTTATGTTTTGTTTTTTCTGGATGTTCCTAACGTATAATAGGTATTTCTTTCTATCAGAAAAAATCTTCTGAATTAATTGTAATGTGTGTAAATGTTCAACTTTTAGAATGTGTTTATCTGTTTATGGGCATTAAACAATTGTAAGAAAATGGTTTCATGAGTAATACTACCTTTTCTAACTTAATAAAATCATGCGTTGAGTCATGTTATGGGTATGCATGGATTGTTATAATATTCATTTTATTTAGAGGTCGCTGTGCCAAAAATATAAAATAAATATTTTTGTTTTGTTTTTGTTAGATGTTAAGGCTAATCTATACCACTACAGCAGTGCAGAGGAAAAATGTAGGAGCCTCAGGACCTGAAAAGTACACAGAGGCGTTTATTAAAAAGCAGATTGAAGAGTTCAACCTAGGAAAGAGACATTTAGCCAACATGATGGGAGAAGATCCAGAAACTTTTACCCAAGAGGACATTGATGTAAGTATGGTTGCTCTGTTGGAGAAGTAATTTACTGTAGAGTTTCAGATATTGAAAGCACTTTACTTCAGCATGAGCCCCTCATCTCTCTGTGAATTTTAATCAAGCTGTCAGAATAAGAAAGAACGCTACTATACATTGCAAACATTGCAACTGTGACTGTGAAGAGAGATTCTACCCCTGCTACAATGTGAGGTCAGACATTACAGTATAGAGCTGTATACTATATCTTGCTAAAGAGCGGTAGGTTCTTTTTAAAAGTAGTAATGGGTAAACCCCTTGATCTGTGGTTATAAGAGGCACTATAAAGGCTTATGTAGCACTTTGAAACATTTACCCAGAATTTGACCTGCTGTGTATATTTAGGTCAGGTTTACTGTGGTTGCTGGTAGTGCAAAATAGATTTTATTGGATGTTTTACAACTAATACTTTGATTTAGCTTAGGGATTTTAACATAGGTGTGAATTAAGTTCATATCAGTAGCTCCAAACATACTGTTTTATTGCTGTTCCCTCTGACAACTGACAGATTGGTAGCCTTCTCTTTCTCTGTGTCATTTAGGCTCATGTATAGAAATGTTGCCTTTCACTCAGAAAAATGTTTTGTTGCATGGATTTTTTTTTTTTTTTTTTAATGTCCTGCCTGGTCTTTGCTTCTGTCATTTCTGTCTTACTTTATCACACATCAGAGGTAGGGAGGCAAAATGTCATTTGGTAACATTCACTCTTAGGTGAAGCTGTGTGAAATCTCATGGCTGAAGCTTTCTCTGCGCAGCAGCAGCACTACTACGATAGCCACGACAGCACAGTATATCAGCAGGGCCCTTAGGGTAGATGTAGTAATGTGGTATGTGCCAAAAGAGAGCTGTGAGTGGCTTAGTTTTTTCAGGGGGAGAAGATTGTTGCCTCTCTGTGGCAAAATTCTGTCGGCATAGCTGTGTCCATATAAGAGGTATTGACAGCGTGCTTATGCCATGAAAGAGAACTACATCTGTAGGTGGTGATACAAACTGATTTCAAACACATATGTCAGGCTTCAAAAATAAGTTCTGAAAACTCCTCTGAAAGTAGACAGCAAAGTAGAGAAGAGACACACAGTTAATGGCCTGCTGAGAAAAAGGCTGAAATGAGACTTGAGTCTTATCAGGTATCAGAAAATCCACAAGGAAAGCTTGACTTCAAGTCACAAATCTGTAAGAAATCAAGCTTTATGAGCATAAAGCTATGCATTGATACTGCGACTACTTTCAATCAGAATTGTAGATATTACTGTTCTCTTCTACAGACAAGTGCCAATGCAGGGACCCTTCTAGTCTCAGTGTAGAGTGGACAAAGTCCTGTCATTGAGCTGTCTGGGTCAGCAGTAATAGCAGCCTGTTTCTTTACAGTGGCTTTCTTATTTCTGTACAGACTACAGAATTTTCTTTTCCTGTATTTTTCAGATCTTTTTCCTTACCTTTAATGACCTTTATCTTTTTGAGTTACTTTCTTGTAAAGTATTCATGTGCAGACCTGCCACCAGAATACCTCCCATGTTAGTACAGTATTATGATGATGTTAATAATTCAGTTTGTTTGCCTGAAAGGTTAATGGGAGGAGAATGCATTAATCTGCAGTCTGACTTCCTTCCTTGGTAGGGTCTTCGGGGAAGGTTTACAGACAGCAAGACTGCAAGAAATGGAAAATGACCATATCTAAGTAGTGGTTTATTCTTTATAAATCCACAGCACTTTGATCATTTGCACAAAATTAACTGAGCTCCATCACTAGTAAAAGCAGATTAATTCTGGAAATTAGCTTTTACAAATGCAGTGCAGGTGAAAAGTATGGGACTGCTTTGCAGACTCTCTTTCTGAAAAGATGGAGAAGCGGAGCCGAAAGAGTAGTGTTTTGTGTGGTGATACCAAGTATCTGTAGTACATGTTTGATTTCTTCAAATTCCATTAGGTGTTGGAAAATACTTAGAGTGTGTAATAGTGTCTGCTATGCATAATTAAATTTCTGTTATAAAAATACAAAAGCTGCTTAAGCACTGTCAGGAGAATTATCAAGTTTTACATTTCGCAAAGTAATAATTCTTTCTGAGTGCTTATATACCTCCATGTCTTCTACTCTTAATCAGTCTGTGCAGTGTATTTCGAAAGTAGACATCATAGGATTCTGTCCTTCACTGGAGTTTTAGGTATCATTTAATAAAAGCTAAACCTAATGAAGTTTTAAACAGGAAAATAAGTTGACTTGCTTGCTAATCCTTCTGGATGCTGTGAAAGCAGAATTGCCTCTTACTGATGCTTTTATTTAGGAATGAAAAGTTAAGCTGTGCATTACAACTGTATTTCTGGAGGAGAAAAAAAAAATCCAGCAAATTGATATATAACTCTGCAGAAGTCTACCAATTGCTTTTTAATTGGTATTATAGACCTCACTCTGAAGCTAGGATGTTTTATTCTCCTATGTGTGAATATGTGCTATGAAGTTTCTCTAATTGATTTGCTTTGCCCATTCCATTTGATGTATCATTTTTCACAATATTTCATAATTTGTGCTCATTTCTAATGAACAGAGTCGTTAGGACAGGCATGTCTAAGTACAACTGACAGCTAACATTAAGTGCCAGATGCAGTTTATAAAGCTATGTAGAACTGCAGAGAACAGTTTAAATAAATTAGCACCTGTACATTAGTCTCACTTGCTGGTAATTTATAAGCGAATCAGTAGAGATGACATTTAGGTAAGTCATTGATCAAGTTAACAGCTGCATACCCGCTGCCCAGCTGGGATACCTAATTAATAGAGATTGCAGTCCTGACCTAGTGCTTTTCCCTGTTTGAGTCTGTAATCCTTTTATTTTGTGATTTAACTTTAACTTATGGTTGTAGTAAACAGCCCACCTTCATTTTCCACTGTCAGTTCTGTGATATTTTACTATAAAGTCCAGAAATTTAAGTAAGATTAATACAAGAAAAGCATCTTAATCTTCATGACCTATTTATATGCCAGTATTTTTATTATTCATTTTTATGCAGTCACTAAATGCTTTCCCAGATAGAGGCTAATCATAAAGCAATGCTCTTTCCCCGTAAGAGTTAGTAAACCTCAAAAGCTAGAGATCTCTGTTCATGTTCTCATGTTGTCTGCCTTATGATCTAATAGATCGTTGTCAAGCACGTGGAATAATTTGAATCTAAAATATATGTTTATCTTCACTAGCATGTATATTGTTGCAAAAGTACCAGTAAGTTTGTTAACTATAAAAGCGTTAAATGTGGAAAAGCTTAATTCCTCATAGGGTATAGTTTCTTTCAATGAATTAAGAATTCTTTAGTGAAAAATAGGTTGTATTCAGTTGCTTTTAAAAGTGGCTCAGCATATCTGATTTCTAAATAACATTCAAATTTTAGCAATGCAACGTGTTAGAAATTAGTGAATATTGGCATATGTGAAATGTCAGAAATTTGTTCAGAACAAAATGCATTTCTGAACTTTCTGTTGTTTGGAAGAAGAGTGTGTTGTCCAGCATTGTCCTTGCAAAAAATATTGGATTTTGTATTGATTTTTAAATAGTTGAATCTAGAATGCTTTTTTCAACATTTTTTTTTCCCAGTGGAGTCAAACTTTGCATCAGTATTTTCTTACTTTCGCGTCAAAATCCATTTGAACTGATGGCATAGGGCATCAGGGATAAGAGGGTCATTAGAGGCAGTCAACATGGCTTCACCAAGGGGAAGTCATGCTTGACCAACCTGATAGCCTTTTATGAGGACATTACCAGGTGGATAGATGATGGTAAAGCAGTAGATGTGGTCTATCTCGATTTCAGTAAAGCGTTTGACACCGTCTCCCACAGTATCCTCGTGGCTAAACTGAGCAAGTGCGATCTGGAGGATCACGTAGTGAGATGGATTGTGAACTGGCTGG
>NW_010109772.1:0-1810 GCF_000699245.1 Pterocles gutturalis
GAGATTGTGCCCCTGTACTCAGCACTGGTTGGGCTGCACCTTGAATACCGTGTTCAGTTTTGGGCCCCTCACCACAAGAAGGACATTGAGGTGCTGGAGCAGGTCCAGAGGAGGGCAACGAAGCTGGCGAAGGGTCTGGAGCACAGGTCTTACGAGGAGCAGCTGAGGGCAGGGCTTGTTTAGTCTAGAGAAGAGGAGGCTGAGAGGAGACCTTATCACTCTCTACAACTAGCTGAAAGGAGGCTGTAGTGAGGTGGGTGCTGGCCTCTTCTCTAAAGTAACAAGTGATAGGACAAGAGGAAATGGCCTCAAGTTGCACCAGGGAAGGTTTAGGCTAGGTATTAGGAAAAATTTCTTCACTGCAAGAGTGATCAGGCATTGGAACAGGCTGCCCAGGGAAATGGTGGAGTCACCATCCCTGGAGGTGTTCAAGAAACATGTAGGTGTGGTGCTTAGGGACATGATTTAGTGAGTTAGGTGGTGTTGGGTTGGACTTGATGATCCTTGAGGTCTTTTCCAACCTTAATGATTCTATGACTTGTGTGGTTGTCTAAATTGGAGTATTACATTATATCAATTCAGTTTTAGTGACAGAGTTGATGTTCACAAGCCTGACTAATAAAAAACTGTTTTAAAGACTACAAAAACACTGTGTGAAGAGACTGCTTTTGTGCCATCTTAATGAAACAAATATTTTGAGGAAAAAAATAAGTTTACTCTTTTGTCTACTGAATAGCTTTGATATTCAAATTCCCTTCTTCCTGCACCTTGACTCTTACACTCAAATACACACCACCCTTCCCATATGTCACTTTGACACTAAAGTTAAGGAATATTTTTTGCTTCAAATAATTTACTGCGTTACTCTTCTTATATAACTCATTGTCACAGTGCATTGGAAGAGATTTTTTAAAAAATATTTATATCAGTTTTATGGATTCTTAAATTCCATTATAATTTTTAACATTAGGATGAAATTCCTATCCACAAATTTTATTCATTAGGCAATCTTTTTAATTGGAAAATATTTCACTAATTTTCTCACACGTATTGCAAATGACATAAATATTTTTGAAAAGATATAACTGATCCCTTCTAGAATCCTCAAAAGCATAAAAAGCTGATATTTTTCATCAAAATTGTTAATTTTGATCAGTACATACCAGGACTCCTTCTCAGCCATATTCAAATATTTTTGAAAATCAAAATAGAAAATTCATTGTTGTATATCAATATGTAAAATGATAGGATTGCTTCTTGTAGACTCTTTGGAGAAATATTTCCATTTTTCAGAGTAGCCTAGAATTAATTCAGAACAGATGTCTGATAGTTATAAATAAAAGCTTTAAAGAATCGATGCAATAAAAGCTGTATGCACCTGGAAGTTAAGGACTGCAAAACTGCCATTTAGGTACAAACTGAAAATACACCCGTCCCTTGACTCGCATTCTAGTTCCTAACTTCACATTCTGTTGAATAGGAAAAAAAAAAAAGAGAGAACTTGGGAAATAAAAACCTAAAGATTTTGTTGGAGCTGGATCTTTCCCCTGAGACTTTCTGCATGGAGCATAGAAGGAGCTGGACCTGGTCAGTACTCCAGGAGAAGGGCAGACCCCAGCATGGTCTGCATTTGGGATACATGTGGCAAACCTGCTTTTGGGTAAATGCTTTTCATCCATCAAAAATGATAGAATCATAGAATGGCCTGGGCTGAAAGGGACCTCAGAGATCATCTAGTTTCAACCCCCCTGCTGTGGGCAGGGTTGCCAATGACTAGAGCAGGCCCCATCCACCCTGGTCTTGAATGCCT
>NW_010109773.1:0-28378 GCF_000699245.1 Pterocles gutturalis
CAGGGCGTTCAGCGAGGAGCCTCCTGAGCGGGAGTTTGAGCCGAGGAAGCCGGGCTGCAGGGCGGGATCTGCTGGATCTGTGCGGGCCCTGCTGGATCTGTGCGGGCCCTGGGAGGCCCTCCGGAGCCCGGCCCCGGGCTGTACAGCCCCAGGGTCTAGAGCTTAGGGGAGCTGTCAGCCGAGAGGCCTGTGGCTGCAAGGCCCCAGCAGCCTGGCAGGGCCTCCTGCTGCTGCCGGACTTGGCACGAGGCACAGCTCATAAATGGCATCTGCCAAAATGTTCAGTACCCCGCTGAAGTCCCAAATCTAAGCTAAAATAGAGCTGAAACAAGGTTAAAACTGATTAAGTTGCTTAAGAATGAAACACACTTGCTCAGTTCTGTGAGCACTGGGCTGCTTTTTTCTCCTGATATTGCCGACTCTTGCTGACAAGTTGTGGTCATCCACACAGAAAAAGGAGACAACATGCCGTGAGGTATATGTACGATATCATCTGTGGAAGCCCGATCGCAACGCCAGTGTAATAACCGTATGTCAGATGAGTGGAATAAGCTGGAACATGAAGAACGAGCAAAGTAGCTATGTGGATATGAGATCTCATTTTAACCATGTGCTAAATGACCTAAAGGAAGCAAGACTTTAATAGAAGTCGCCACCCCTGTCTGTGGTTGGTCAGATGAATATTTCTGCACTGTAAGCTCTAAAAAAATCTCATCCTAATTAAGTATTCATGCACATGATGGGAGCCAGAGTGATACAGGTATGGCTCTGATGAAAGTCCTTAAATGAGGAAAAGTGTTCAGGGTTCACCAGTAGCACTTCTTTTCTCAGTTGTATGAAGTTTATTCTTTGCACCAAGAATATTATTTCAGTTACCTGATCCAGCCCTATCATATCCTGCTGATTCTCTTTCCCCTTTTTGTCCATCTTAGTTTATTTGCTTATAATCCCATATGGCAATACTTTATAACCTCACGTACCCTTAATTACTGATGCATGGTTCTCTAAGACCTGCGTTTTGTGACTGGTAAAATTGTTAATCTCTATTCAAAATAAACACTTCTTACTAGTGTGTTACTCAGGACAAGGAACTCTCAATCTTCCATATTGTGAACAGACAAGATTATGTGATTTTTCTTAGGGAAATAGGAGAAGCTGATCTTAGCATCTCTGCTATTTGGAGGGGCTAGCATTTCAACACTGAATGTGATGCAGCTGGAATGAAATGTTAAGGACAGGAAAGATGCACAGACTGTTTGGAAAGGGAGGAAAAATGGTGTACAAATACTAGCTGTATTAGAAAATAATCTATTATATTTGCAAAAATCATTCACTGGGAATGAGTTTGCCTCCAGGGGAGCCAGTCTGTGTTGCCAGACTCAACCACGATTCCAGGACACGAGCTCCTATTGATCCTGACCACTATCAAATGTATACTGATCTATATACTAAAACGCTATGCTCACCCCATTAAGCATAGGAGCTTACAGCTGAATTAACACTTTTTGTTTTGGCTTTGGCCTTGCACTGTAGGATTTACTTTTGTGTTGCAAGTGGATTTCCCCAGGCACTGATACTTGTCCTCTGGCACAGATGATGTCCTGCCAGATGGAAAATCTGTCAACATTTGTTTGGGTGATGAAGTCTTTACAAATATTTGGGTCATTGCCATAGTTGTTTGGCACAGACAGCAGAAAAAGTAGAAGCTTAACTTATGCATAAGGATTCATCTGCTTACACTACAATTCAAGGGGTGAACAGTCATTAGGAGAAAAGGAGTGATCTATATGTTTATATAGCCTTGAATAACAGGAAAATTGTGAGTGAATGCACTCAGAGATTCATACTGAATCATACAGATTAAGTTTCATATGTGCATTGCTTGGTTGCCAGCCAAGAAAGTAGCGTTCTCTCATGCACAAGTGGTGACCAAGGCTCTAAATATTTCTCTGAATTTATAATCTGTAGCTAATTCACTTCTGCAGTAAATTTATCATCTATTAACAGAAAAATCAAAAGTTCTGGTTATCAATACCTTCTGGGGCCATCATAAATACTGAGATGATTCACCAAGTTCTAATAGTTTTTTTGGCACTTTTTTATCATACAGGTTCATAGCCAAGAACATTATGAGGCTGCAGCGTCTGGGGATAACCCATGTTCTGAATGCAGCAGAAGGGAAGTCGTTCATGCATGTGAACACTAATGCAGAGTTCTATGAAGGCACAGGCATCAGATACCATGGCATTAAAGCTAATGATACACAAGAATTTAACCTCAGTCGCTATTTTGAGGAGGCAGCTGATTTTATTGAGAAAGCACTTGCCCAGAAGGATGGTAAGGCAAACCGAAATATCTTTCTACGGTGTTGTCTGTGCACTGCGTGTTTCTTATCAATTTATTTTACTGTTTAAATCAGTTATTTGGTCAGATTATCATCTGAACAACCATGTCAGGAATTCAGATCAAGGCTCTGGATCAAAGACACCAGAATACACAATAAGACATTTTAGTCTTCTGTCTATACACATAGTTTCCAGTATACGGCAAATGGAAATGTGCCACTGTAGGAGTGACTGTAAAAAGTGAAACAGCTGCTGCATCCTATAATAGTGCCTTTCTGCAAAGATGTGTTCTTTTTTTTTTTTTTTTTTTTTTGGAAGTGGTAAATCACATAAAAAAATTTCATTATCTGAAAGTTATTTTAGGACACTAGAAATTATAAATTAAAGGCAGAAGTAATACAAGTAATGCATTGCTGAAGAGTACTCACACAATCTGCTGTATTTTTTTCCAAATGTACAGTAAGGATAGAGACTGTAGCCTTATAATTTTTATTACATTAAGTCATTAAACTATTTTATGTAATGATTACCTCTTTATTCCCTAGGATTGCAGGAAGGCTGAAGATTATATTTGCAATGTTCTTGACTGCCAGATTTCTCTACAGTGTGTTTCCTCAGAGCAGAAGTCCTAGGACACAGTGCAGTGGGCCAGACGGCATTTGTTTTTGTCTGGCTATTTCAGCATACCAGTTATTTCTACACATGCTTAATTTCTTTCTTGCTTCACGACTGAATGTGAAAAAGGAGGAAGGAGAACTCCCACAATTTTAGAAGTTCTTTCTCTGAAATGGGCAAAAGGGGTACTAGAGCCGTGCTGTGCTTTTGACACATGGAAAGAAACTTTACCTCCAGTTTGGTGGAGTATGAAAAATTCTAAAAATTTAAATGCAACTGTTCCAGTTAGCACTGTGACTCACTGAAACAGGTTGTGTTAGGAAAGGGGAGTTTAACAGTGCCAGCTGTGCTGTGACTATCCCTACACAGTTTGATCTAAACTATTGCAGAGTTAATCTGAATTTACAGTAGCAGTTTTGTTTGCTGCTTGTTTCAGTCTTAGTAGTTGCCTGCCACTGTTTTCTTACTGTGGTAAGCAAAGAGGAACTTTGTAGCTGGGTGGTGCTGGAGCCAGTTACAAGATGAACTCGCTACTGAAATTTGATGGTTTTGTTTGACATTGAAGTGTAGAGAAAGGACAATGAAGTGAAGAGGGATGCTGTAATATTTCCTTTCAATTCAATTTTAGCATTGTAGTTGCATGACGTTCTGGAAGGCAGGTCTGGTATACTAAAGACCTTGAAGGCAGCCTTAAGACTCTGCCTTTCACAGAGGAAGGCTAGAAACCCTTTTGCTTCTGACCATTTGCAGAGAGGAAGTCAATTCTCTTCCATTCCACGTATTTGATCAAGAATCTCTAAATCTTGCTAATTTGTGGCTACAGGCTCTCAAGAAATATTGAGAATTAATTGTTTTAGCTGTTTTAACTTGCTACTGATTAGAGATTTGCCTTGAGAAGCCTCTGCAGCTCAAGGCAAATGTGGTAATGGGCTTACTGTTGCTGAGATTCACAGCAAGTTGTGGTTGTGATGAAAATGTGTGTGTATAGTTCATCTGTTCTCTTGTCTCTGAAAATTTTACTCTGGAGAGTAGCCTGGGGCCATATGTCCTACTGTATTTGGGAAGAGAAAAATGTGTCTGGAAAAGCAGGTCAAAGTAGAAGCAGCTGAGAAGCAATAAAATAGATTTTTGAAAGGGAACAGTGGCCTGCTTTATTATTGTTGGACGCTTATGCCCATGTAGTGGGTAACCTTGTCTGGATACCACGTGCACACCAAGCTGCTCTAGCACTCCCCCTCCTCAGGTGGATGAGGGGGAGAAAAGTAAAACAAAAGGCTCGTGGGTCCAGGTGAGGACAGGGAGATCACTCAGGGGTTACCATCATGGGTAAAAAACTCGACTTGGGGAAATTAATTTAATTTATTACCAATCAAATCAGAGTAGGGTAACAAGAAATAAAACCAAATCTTAAAACACCTTTCTCCCACCCCTCCCTTCTTTCTGGGTTCAACCTCACTCCTGATTTTTTCTGCCTCCTCTCCCTGAGTATCGTAAGGGCACAGGGAATGGGGGCTGCAGTCAGTTCATAGCACATTGTCTTTGCCAGTCCTTCCTCCTCACACTCTTCCCCTGCTCCAGCATTGCATCCCACCCACAGGAGATAGTCATGCACGAACTTCTCCAGCATGTATTCTTCCCATGGGCTGCAGTTCTTCACTAACTGCTCCAGTGTGGTTCCTTTCCATGGGGTGCAGTCCTTCAGGAACAGACTGCCCCAGCATGGGTCCCCCACGGGGCCCCAAGTGGGTCCCCCACGGGGTCACAAGTCCTGTCAGCAAACCTGCTCCAGCGTGGGCTCTCCACGGGGTCACAGACTCCTCTGGGTGTATCCACTTGCTCTGGCACGGGGTCCTCCCTGGGCTGCAGGTGGATGGATATCTGCTCCACCATAACACTCCATGGCTGCAGGGCACAGCCTGCCTCACCATGGTCTTCGCCACGGGCTGCAGGGGAATCTCTGGTGCTGGAGCACCTCCTCCTTCTTCTTCACTGACCTTGGTGTCTGCAGAGTTGTTTCTCTCACATATTCACACTCCTGTCTCCCAGCTGCTGGTGAACAGCAGGTTTTTTTGCCCTTCTTAACTATGTTATCACAGAGGCACTACCGCTGTCGCTGATGGGCTCAGCTTTGGCCAGTGGCAGGTCTGTCTTGGAGCTGGCTGGCACTGGCTCTGTTGGACGTGGGGGAAGCTTCTGGCATCCTCTCACCAAAGCCACCCCAGTAGCTCCCCACGCTACCAAAGCTTTGCCACACAAACCCAGTACGACCCAACAAATATGCAGAATGGGTTCCCTAATCAGTTAGCTGGAAACATTTTATTGGTGCTGGCATAGGTGTGATGAGATATTTCCAGTTCTTGTTGCGGCACACTCAGCAGTTTCATTTACTTGAGTGTTAATGTGGCTTCATAAATAGCCAGAGAAGTTGCCAGCTGTGATCCAACGTGGAGTTAGCATAGGAGTTGCCAACAGTGCAGCAGAAAGGATGGATATCTTTGAAGTGATGCACCATATGACAAGCAGCATATTTCTCTTCAGCGTATCTTAAACTTTGCTTTGCTTATTTGTGCTCTTTGGTATTGGTAACCTTCAGCGGCCAGGCTTACTCTAAACCACAACAGACTGGAGAAGTGTAGTAAATAGACACAGTTTGACTCTTCGTAATGTGGTAGCAAATATGTTTTAGTGTGAATGTTTGATATACAATTTTTTTCTGCATTATCCTTGATGACAGACTGTGTAGCTAGTAACAGAGTGATAGAACATTTGTTCCAAGTTCTACATGTCTTCTGTAGCATTCAGACTTTACAGTTCTCAAGCAGCTGAAGGACTAATATTGTTGCACTTTATATCCTAGCTATTTCATATTGCTTTTCAAACGTATATTCCAGTATAACCCAAATTATGACCTGTCTTCCCTGCAGGACAAGTGTTTGTGCATTGCCGTGAGGGCTACAGCCGTTCTCCTACACTGGTCATCGCCTACCTCATGCTTCGCCAGAATATGGATGTCAAGACTGCATTGAGCACTGTTCGGCAGAGGCGAGAGATTGGCCCCAATGATGGCTTTTTAAGGCAGCTTTGCCAGCTCAATGAGCGATTAGTGAAGGAGGGCAAACTGAAGCCCTAGAATAGAGCACCATACTATTTTTTGAAGTTTCTCAAACCATCAGAGGATGTCTTAAGTGCTTTAGATTCCCAAACCCCAACCACGAAGCCAAATCACATAATGTGAGACAGAATTCCTGCTCTTGTCTAGTGAAGGTATCTTTCTCAAACTCTATGTCTGTCTTTCAAGATGGCGCAAAATTTTGTCACTATTCGGAGCTGTTGCAATAAAGAGGTTTTTTTAGAGGGGTAACTGCGGTGATAACAGCTGTCTTCACGTGTATTTCAGAGCCCCCTGCAGACTGTAGCATATGTGGTTTGCATTGACGTTGAGTGTGATGCGTTTAAACCTTGTCTTGTATCCCACCAAAGCACCATTTCTTGAGAGCCCCAACACATCTCTTCACTCACTCTTAATTGAAGTACTGTATTTTCTAAAGCTTCTTTTTCATGCACACAGGTGCCTAAAGTTTAAGTGTAGGAGCTTCAGGGAGTGAAGCATATATACAAATGCACAGATGCACCCACTTGTAAAATGAAGTGTATGCAGTGTTGTGTTTAGAGTGGAGCCATTCAGAGCTCAATCTTGATGCATACTATTTGCAAGAATATTTGTACCTCTTTCTGTTGTGATTGACATTAAATAGTCTGATATTAAATGCTCTCTTATTTTTGTTTTGAAGTCATACTAGAAAAAAATGGCAATAGCAAATGTTGAGGAAAGAAAAAATAATGTCTGTATTTAGGTGTGCTTGTACTGGATGTATGATAAAGTCCTAAGTTATCAGAATATAATGGCTCCTGAGGCTTGTATTGAATTACAGTGCCTCTCTCCCTTCTTAACTGTCTCCATTTATTAACATAGAATGGAATGAGCACATATGCAGATTACTTCCAGTAGGGCAGCACAGGTGTGCTTACAAAGCAGTTTGCAGAACTACACTCTTGACTTCTTGGATTGCTTGTATGGTATCATTAAATAGAAATTAGCATTGTTACATACCACACGGACTAGGAGATGTTTCCTTTCAATTAAAATAAATGATGTCTTGATTCTGTTTGACATACAGATGAAATGAGTCATTGCAATGTTGGGAGAGGGAACCTTGTTTACAGTATGTCTGATTGTGTAAAATGTGTACCTGTGAGTTACAGCACTGTATTAATGCGGAGGATCTCCCACTGCAAACTTGGAATTGTTGGTTAAACTAACAGAATGTGAGATGTATGTGTTCCTTTTTTATCTGTGCTTTCATGTCGTTCTCGATTGAAAATCTTAACGCTATTTTAAACAGGAACACTGTTGTATTAGTAAGACATGTAAGGCCAGATCTAGTTTTGTATATCCAGTTCACTAATCAAAAAAGACAAAAGGACATTGTTTTACTTCTCATTGTTGGGACCGTATGGGTTGGGGGGGTGGGAGTGGTGAGAAGGAGTTCTGTATAGCTAGGTAACTTTATTAAAATTGAACTCCAGAGGTGATTATTCTGGTTGAAGACCAGGCTTATGTCTGTTTTCTTGCACAGAATGGGAACTGACAAATCAAACAGCCTTTTTTGTATAATTTAAAAGGGCAACTGAGGAACACTCTACCTAGCATTTCCTTCCACCTCCCTACAGTCAGTCAGTATTTAGTGCTTGCTTTGGTTCAGGATGGTTCAGTAATAACGAGCAGTAGTCAATTTCAATGGCTAATTACATACCTGTTTGCTTTCTGACATTCTATGATTCAAAATTCATAGTTACTAATTTCATGTTGTGTAGCTTGGGGAATAGGAATACTGGATACTTTTCTACTATACTGATTTTCTTGTACTGCAGTCTTATTTACAAGTCATCCTTTTAAATTTTTTTTCCTTGGGCATAGATTTTTTTTTTCCTATCTCATCTCACACCGTGTATTCATAATACCTATCTGCACTACAAGAAAAAAATAAAAAAACAACAAAAATGAAGATTCATGTGCATGCACTTTGTCTTTGACTTGTTACTTAGAACTCAAAAATACCAGTCTATTAAAGAGCTAAGAAACCATGAGGCGTTAGATTTTTGTTACTCTTCCACAGATTGTAAGAAGGCTAATAGTTGTCAGATTAAAACCAGAATGGTTTATTAAAACAGTCTGTTTGCCTTATGGTGATGTTTTTGTATTTGTCAGTATCAAGAAAAACTGACAAATCAAGACATACAGGAATTTGTTCTTATATTCAGGATGCTCTTTTAATTCATAGGACACTGCTCATTTCTAGCGGTAACCTCAGTGGTACTCTGGCCCGTTTATCTCAGTATAACAAAACTGATTTAACAAATGTTTTGTAATATGAGGGTGGAGTAGAAAAAATAAGTCAGTGCTATAAATTGATCTTAAAAATTGAGCTCTAAGACAGTATATCCTATTTTGAGTTACTGATAGGTGACTCAGTAATAAAACCATTTCTAGCTCTGCTTTTAGAGTAGGCTAAAAATAGTTAGAATGTCAGACCACTGCTCTATTAACGGATCATAGCCCTCCTCTTTTAGTCTTATCTTACTGTTTAAGTACAGTAATGCTGCAAATTCCTCTACCTATTTTAACTGGCCAAGAAGAGCTTGTATGCCTCTAATCAATAATGATATGCTGTATGCTTCTAAATTTCTCTTTCTGATTGTAGAAGGAAATATTGTATAAAAACAGGAATGAGAGCTTTCCTTCCACATGAATACACATTGGGCATAGGTGAAATTGAAGAAGTACTGGAAGAAATACACCCTGAATTTCGTCTGAAATTACTGCACACCTGCCCTTTGTTGTGAGATGTGCTTTACGAGCATGCTAATTGGGGAAGATAGATACTTTTTAAAACAACTATTTGTTGCAAATAGCAACACTACATTTTTGGAGTTGAAACCTCCTGGTTATAGCTAAAATACTGTGATCTGGAGTAACACTAATATGTTTATCCTGAATATCAGTGTGGTACTTTTTGTGTAGATGGCACTCTGGAGAAGGGATGGGGTCTTTCTAAAATATGCATCTATCATAGAACAAAGATATCTACCACATCAAATCCATCAAGAAAAAAATAGCTTGGGTTTTTGGTACTTAAGAGTTAGTGAAGTTGGAGAGGGGGGAAGAGTGGAGGCAAGAAGCTATTAGCATTTTATAGCAAGGAACAAAGAAGAAAGTCCAGATAGATAAAATTATTATATATGTAAAACTAAATTCAGCTTCTACTCATGCTGAACTAAATCTTTCTCAGCTCTTGTGTAAGTACAGGAGAGAAGTTCATAACTAAAAATTAAGATTCAAAGCAAAAATAATGTTTTCTGAGTGCTTTCTTCATCCTTCCGTAGTGCAGCTGAGACTACAATGTTGAGAAGTGTTGTATCTAGCATGCTACTCTGAGTCATAAGTACTGCCCGAAGATACTTCGAGAATGCTGCAATATGTCACTGCTGAAAAGTGATCATTTCATAAAGTTATTTCAAACTTAGAACTAATAGCATCCGAATGCAGGACTAGCATCCACAATATGTTCTATTGTAATTCCATTTTTGTGTGTTGAGCCTGTGTTAGCATTGGACATGTTTTTTTCCTACAACATGGCTATGCGTGGCTTGTATCTCTCTTGGTGATGACTTCGAAGATGGAAAGCACTGTGTATGAGAACACTGCTGAGCTGAAAAACAATCTTGTGTCAAATGTATCTTCTTGCTGCTGAGCAAAGGAGAACAGCAGAAAGGATATCTGCAATGTTTGTTTTCAATATTTAAGTATTTTCACTGAGCTGTCTTCTGTTGTCCAGAACTAATTAAATATCTGATGCTAGAACTAGAAGCAGGGTTTCTTCCCTTCGTTTTTTAAAATTAGTTCTGCTCTTTCACTATAATGTTTTTAGCACAGAGGGACTACCTAATGGAATCTCACTTAGTATAGCACAGAGGCTTCTAAGATTACTTTCTGGGCTTCGCCAATCAGTAAAACTGAAAATAGAACCGGCCTGAAAGGTATCTTCTAAGGATTTGTTTGTGAGAATTAGTGTCCTATTAATTTCTGCTATTCTGCAAATAGATCCTGGAAATCAATTAAGTGTTGGCTTGGGTGTTTTTTTATTTTCATTCCAGCGTGCCAAGGTCACTGGCTACCTGACTCACCAGATGGAGCTGTAGGCTTGTTATTTACTAGACAGTCATCATTCCATCCCTGAACTGATGAATAGCATTCCATCTGAATGCTATTGTGCGACTCTAATGTATCCTTGTCATCGCTGAAAAAGGCAAGCCACCAGAATGATTTATCGGTGTGTTTGCTGGTTGCTGGTGTGAGAATACTAAGATTCCATTTATTCTTGGCTGTTCGGAGGAGATCACATCATAGCATTCAGACTGATATATTCACAAGGTAGTATGCGACTCAGCAAAATTCTTATGAGACAGGTAAAAGTTGCATGGGCAAGGGTGGCTTAGCAGCATCTTAGAAAAAGAACTGTTTGAGAAGCAAACGAGTTCTTGAACACGTCAGAAACCGAATTCCTGGGCAGTAGGTAAACCACAAGCCATTGTCCGCAGATAGGCTGAAGTTGCGCATGTATGTCTTCGGACCTGGATCCCTAACAGAGCACCCCTTGGCCCGTGTGTGGGCAGAGGGGGTGCACAGTGAGCACCAGAACTGGTTTATATGTGCGTGCCTTCATAGCACAGGGTTTGCAATGCAAGCACATCAGGACAGAAGTCTGAGTCCAGAAAGCAGCAGCAACAGATTCAGGCTAAGTATATGATGCCAATGTACTCCTTGTACCTTTCCCCTAGTATGTCTGATTCCTTCTTAGCATGGCTAAGGGTGGTGTTTTTTCAGCTCAGAATATAGAGGATACACATACAGTTCCAGGCTGATGGGTGAGGGCTCATTCTGAAAGCGTCCTTGATATGTTCTTTTTTTTCCTGTGCTTCATTAACAGTGCAAAAATCAATTGTTTGTGTTTCTGCTTTGTTGCAGAAAGTACTGGGAGCAGGCAAGCTGCTACAGGATGTGGAAGAATGTTTTTGTAGTTAAGGAATCTGAATGTCTGTGGGAATTGGATTCTTTTCTTGACTCTATTAGGCCGCCCTCCCAGCTTGTGGACAAGATGTTTTGAGCTGCAGGCTAAATATAGCTTCTACTTGGTAGTATTTCTCCCAATGCGTAATACAGATAAATGTGGAGACAGTTAAGAGAGGGAATTGTATAAGTACTCAGAGAAGCTACATCAATAAAATTTTTATGTGATGATTACTGTAAATCTGGTTCTCTGCAGTAGGCCTACACTGACAATGATAGCTTTCGGAAATATTCTCTAGGCAGACATTATATGAAAATTAACAGAAGCTGGGCTTTGATAGATTCATACAATTCCGAAGGCCTTTAAATAGGGGAGGGAATAGGCAGCAATTGTTCAGTGATTACCAGTACTCAATTTTCTTCTCTTCTCCTGTTCTGCTTTTCAGCTGTACTCATTGTGCCACAAGCTGTGGTCGCACTTTGGACAAGGTCGCTACTGGTGAATACCAATGCAAGGTTAAAAGTCTTTTTTTATTTCCTGATCATCCTTCCCAGCTTGTTCTGTTTTATAAAACAACAAACAAACAAAAATACCTAAAAAACAAAAAAACTCACACCATTTTATTCCCTTGAGGGCCATTAGAAGATCCCATGTCAGTATTTCCAAAGAAAAGAAAAAATAGCTGTATTGGAAGGCCTGAAAGCAGAGCTTGAGATCATTGGACATAATTTCAAGTATAACTTAAACATGGTAGTCTAGACTGTTCTTTGAATGAAAAAGAAAAAAAAAAACAAAACCAACCAACATCTCCAAGGAAGGTGGTTCCACAGGTTTACCAAGGTGCTGCCTGTCTTTTCTTCAGAATCCTTTTTATTTGGTGGGCAATCATGTGATGCCTCTGTGAAGCTGTGTACCCCTTTTCACCTGTAGCTCTAAGCCCAAACCAGACTTACTCATAACTGAAAAAAATTATGCTTGGAAAAATGTTTGCAACAGCCAAGTGTTTGGGTTTCCTGTATTTGTGAGACCATCATTAACTGTTTTGAGTAAAGGAGACAGTTATTAATGAAAGACAATCAGTGCTGCTGCTGCAGATGATGATAAAGGAATCAGCACATGAGAGGCAAATTATGTGACAACAGTTTGTATTAAAGAATAGTATCCTGACTGGCTGTGGAGGAAAAAAAAATCTCATAAAAAGAAAATAGTATGTTGTATCCCTTCAGAAAAACAGTGATTTCTGAGATGGTAGGATGCATAAGATGTGAGCTGGAGGAAGGGAGGAAGGGGAACAGACAGTAAAGGCACACAGTTGTATGCAACATAATGCACGATTGATTTCAGAGATTCCTTGGAATATTTGGAAAGGAGGGCTCTTCTGAGAATGCTAATCTATATAATTTTGGGCAGAGAGAAAGGGTAGGAGAAACAGCATGTCACAATATATTTCAGATGCTATGATTTTAGGAAAGGACCGTTGTACAGGGCAGGTTTGCTAAAGCTTGTCAAACTCAGTACAGCTAGTGCATCTGCTCTGTATGTCTGTAAATGTGTAAGGCTGAAGAGGTGTCATGTCCTCAGGTCATTGCTGTTGTTTAAATCTATTATTTATCATCAAGGTCACACCTCCACTTTAAATTTGTTGACACCTGTTTTCCATGCCAGGTCAGGGGAACTGTCAGAATGGAATGCAAGCCTTAGGTAATGAATCTTACAGTAGCAGGGAAAATTCAGACAGTGAATAATTTTTTAATCTCTTCTATGTGAAATATTTTCATGAGGATGTATGCAACAAAACACTGCAGTAACACACATGGGCGTCCCTCTACTGCTTTAAGCAAATTATTTGCTTTCAGTAGCTGTGATGAACTCAGTGTAGTATCTAACCTTACTGAAAACTGAGATGCTTTCCAATTAATGCATTTAGCCTGACATCGTTTGCAAATAACTTGAAAGGGCATGTAGTCTTGGGACAAAGGAATGATGCAACTATCACCACTATCATCTTATTTTTTGCAAGGAAGAAGAATACCGCAGATGAGATTTAAAACATGACACATGAAGACACATTGGGCCCTAGGTGCCCTAGATATAAGGTCATCAGTTCTCTCTTTTTGTTGGTTACATCATGAATGGAAATCAGTCTGGTCGTGTTCTTGTGTTTAAAATAAGCAAATGTCCTATATTCAACACTTGCGCAGAGTGTCAGCAGAAGTAATAGTAGGCATTGAATTTAAAGCAAATGCAATCTTTTTTAAGTGATAAAAATGTCAGAAAGAACACAGGAAAAAGCATGATGTACAACATCCTGGCTGTTTACCCTAACATATTCCAAATAGCCTGGTTTTTAAGGAAAATTAAACTAAACAACTTCTCATTTTGTAAAGAAGCTCTTTCCTGTTTCTTCCAGTACATTTGTAAAGCAAAATGTAGAGCTCGTTGTTTTGTAAAAGGAAAAAAACCCAACAAAACACTACTCCTCCCAATCATTTGCCTGCAGAGACTGAAAAGCATAACTACTGAGCTATAGTTTTAGATTTGCTTACTTTATACTGGGGGTGGGAGGGGAGAGAAAGAACAACAGTAAAAATAAAAGGTCTGAAAATCCTTTGGAGAAGACAATAGCCAAAGATTCAAATATGGAAGTAGAAGCAGGTTTAATTACACCATTGTCAGAAAAAGCTGCAGAAGAACTTGTCAGGTTGCAATTCATCCTAGTGTTGTCAATCACCATTGTCACCAAGTGCAAAAATGAAGTGCATATGAGAAGTTTTTACATAGAAGTTGTAGAATATTTTCACCAATCCACCCCCACACACCCATTTTATTTCACACTGACAAAAGCTGAGATGAATGAGTTGTTGTCTGGCCCTTCCCACTTTGTATAGTCATTGGCTGGCTTGGTTCTAAAAAGGATTTAAAAAAGGGGAATAATGTGCCTTTGCCTGGGATCTGAGACTGTCAGGGTGCTGAAAAGCTAATCTGTGAGCTGCCACCATGCAGTTCGCTTGGGCTGTGTGCTCTGTCTGTGTCTTGATACAAATTGCATTTCGATCTGTGGAAGGGTGGCAAATGTTTAAAAATGATGCTACAGAAATCATTCCTGAGATCACTGAAAATACAGAAACACCGGTGGAGCAGACTTTCAGCAACAACAACACAATGAACCAGGCAAAGCATGGAGGAAGACACATACAACAACTTCCAGACCTTAACGGTAAGAAAAATAAGATCATTGTTACTGTTTTGGACCCTAACAGGCAGTTTGTTAAAGAATACTTTTACCATATATGTTTATTTATGAAAACCTTTTGGTGTGGACCTAATGCTGTAGGTGATAGGGAGTTACATCTACTGTTGAAGTATCAATGTAAATGTTAGAAGGGACCTACCAGAGTTTACTTGTGAAAAATGTGGTCTCTCTATTGAACAATCCTTAGGTATTACAATATGCATTCCTGTTCTGCCCAGCTGCTCTTCGCTGACACAAGTCCTGTACATAAAACCTGTAGCATATATTACTTAAATTTCTCTGTGTTTTGTGCTTGCAAGCACTGTGAAAAAATATCACAAGTCATCTTCTCTTTGATATTAGGATGGGGCAATGAGTTGTCTGTGGAGATAATAATATAAATTCTTAATATTTAGAAATATCTAAGATCACACAGCAAGAATGGCACACGGAGGTTGCATTCAGCTAGATGAGAGAGGTGTGCTGCTCACTGTCCTTTGCCAACAGCCAGATTTTCAGCCAGATTCCAGCAGCCAAAAAAGCTGTTATGAACAGTTAAAGCACTCCTAAAAGGAATTCCAATCCAAATGAATTGTGGGGGACTTCATTTTGCAGAGGTGTGCAATCTCGGCATCAGTTTGTCTACTTTAACAGCACTGACATACTTCATGATATACTGTCACTGCATTTGGCTGAATGTCTAACACTAGCAATGGTGCAAAACAGAAGCTTTGTGAGGAGGTATGGAAGATGGGGAGTTAGCACCAAACAAAGGTAATTTTAAAGAAGCATTCTACTGGCAAATGGGGCAAACCTGGTCCTCCAGACTGATACATTTGGCTAACAAATACACATAGCAACAACTCGAACTTACAGTTTCTACTACTGTGCATGGCAGATCTGAGGTAGCCTTCTTTTTCTATAAAGGAATTGTGTTTTTCTGTTGCAGCTGTCAGTTAGGTGTTTAAAACCATAGCATTAACAATATTTTAAAAGAAAAAACAAAGTAATGTTTTTGAGAGTGCTACTTTAGAAGGGTCTTAAATCCCTCTCCACTCTGCATCTCACAGGTAGCTCCACCAACCACCAGGTAAATGCAGGTTTTGTTGCTGCATCTGAATACCTTCATTTTTCATCCTCTTACAACACTGACTTCAACTAGGGGTAATCTGTCCCACTGATACATGCACATTTTTTGAACTGGAAAGGACATTTACTTAAGAAAGAGAGTGAAGGAGACTGGACTTATTTAAGATATGCAATGGTCTTAGATACTTATTTTAACATCTTTAACGCAAGGAATCAAAATTATGATCCAAAGTGGCCAGGCCTTCCTGGGACACGTGGCATTGCACTGGACCAAGAATAATTTTGCAGTATGCAGAACCTGCACACATACAGGACAGGACATATGTGGAGAGAAGATGAACCTATATAGCTGAGGCAGATGCCCATATATTGAACTGTTTCTGCCTATGTGCTATGGTGGTATAATACACCTGATTTATTTTTTACACAGACAGACATAATTTTCTTAAATGCTTGGGGAACTTGGGAGGATTGGACTAAGTGCACATGGAGCTCAGTTGTCAGCATTTTTGTCACAGCATTACGACAAGGATAATTTCATTTAATTAATGCAGCCCTTAAAACTTTTTAAAAATGAAATCTGACTAGCTGTACTTTGATATATGTAAACTTGAGCACTAAAAATCATGTTTCTGTACTTCACAGGAAAAACAAAAATTAAAATGTCTGTATAAATATTGTTCTATCACTAATGCCTCAGGGTCAGAATTCTCTTTTGATGTACTAAGGAGGGAACCACCTTATGCACAGCAAAGAAGGGGCCTAACAGACACAGCCTTCTATTTGTAAGCTGACCTTTGAGGATTTCCACCACAAGTAGTGTTCCTGAGTTAAAACTATCCTTTCGACTAAGAGAAGAACATTAACATGTGTTTATCTAGATGAAGTCCTTTAATAAACACCTTCAAAAATCAAATTCTGAGTCTTCCAAACAAGTTAATGCCCGAAGCATGTCACTTGGCAAAAGAAACACCTTCAGAAAAAAAAAGTATCTTCTTACAATTGGAAAGTTTTTCTAAATCCTTAATGCTAAAATATCTTGTATTTCCTAATGTTTCATTTGCCTATAGCTATCCATTGAGAAAACGGGGGGGAAAACTCACTGTAAATTCCCTAATCAGCCAGAAGATGACTGTCTGAAGGAAATTATGTGAGATTATCACAGAGCAGTAAACTGGGAAATCCTAATCCTTGAAGAGTGGGAATTCCTTAGCACTGTTGTTACCTGCTAATTTCCATAACCTGGAACATGTTATGCTGGTTAAAAATCACTAAAGGAACTCTTTCTTTGTTGCAAAAGAATTTAAACCTGGAGTCAACCTCTGAAGTCAGTAGAGGTAAACTAGAGCCATGGGGTGAGGTTTTGCCCACGGGTAAAAGAGTCCAGGAGAATTCCATCAAAAATTCCCATGAAGTAGCTGCTGCTGCTGCTGGGGTTACACTTCAGAAGCTCCAATGCCCACCTGCACAACCCTGACATGGAATTTACCTAGTGGCAAGAGAAATATTTTATTCATCAATTTGTACATCATTATTCAAGAGTATCATAACTAGGGTGGCCAAATATTCAGAAGCTGCACAACTGAGTGTTTGCAGATACTCTTCCCAAGATCTGCCATTCAAGATGTCCAGCTTGTATCTAGCTCAGAGCTAGACATCTTCTACAGAAAGAAAAAAAAGCACTTTCTCAAGGATGGGGAAGAAAGCAGTCAGTAATGAGTGTGGTTTTTTTGTTCGCAGATGCTTCCGACTTCAGCTGCAGAGAAATGCGAACCACCCGCTACGTCACCGAGGGGCCCTGCCGCAGCATCAAGCCCGTCAAGGAACTGGTCTGCTCTGGCCAGTGCGTCCCATCACACCTCCTTCCCAACTCCATTGGCAGAGGCAAGTGGTGGCGTCAGAACGCCCTGGATTACCGCTGCAGTCCTGCCCACACTCGCACGCAGCGCATCCAGATGGCTTGTCCTGAGGATGAGACTCGGACTTACAAATTCCGAGCTGTCACATCCTGCAAATGCAAGCGCTACACTCGCTACCACAACCAGTCTGAGCTGAAGAACTTCGGAAAGGAAACTGCCAGGCCTCAGAAGAACAAGAAGCCCCGTCTCTCCAGAGCCAGGAGCAGCAAATCCAACCAGCATGAGTTAGAAAATGCTTATTAGAAGGCGGCTCTGAGTGGCACAGCCTAGCAGCTCCGGATATTTTACAAAACATCAAATGGCTCTCTCAGGCCACAGCATGACGTTCTGACTGCAGTAGGTTCCAATTCCTTCTGCTAAGCTGGGTCAAAGGCTCCCATAGTCAAAAATCTACCAGATTATGGCAGTTATGGTCTGGTAAGAGAATGAGATAAACTGAGCCGGAGGTAGCAACACCTAAATTCAGTCTGAGAGGAGAGGTACACCTTGGAGATTCACCTGAGGTCGTGCGGCTCGTACAAGTAGGAAGGCAGAGGAAAGTGAAGCTGTTACGGTGACAATCACACTTTGTTAGAAGTCATTCTGCTCACTTTGTGTGAAAAGAACACCGAGATCCCCTTCCCTCTTTTATAAGTGCCATGATGCAGGACAAGCATGCAATTAGGGCAGCACCTGGAGAGTTACCACTCTGAATAAATTGTGGAAAGGTAGTGATAGCAGAGATTTCAACAGTTACAGTGGCTGAGGTCAGACTGTTGGGAAATTGACATCCTGTCAGATGTCCTCATGCCCCAGTTGTTTCCTCTAAAACACAAAAATCCAAATATGACACTTGTGCTCTCAAAACAAAAGTAAAAATGTGAGAAATATATTTCATACTTTTAATTAAAAGACTGTAGGATGAATTGATTAAAAACTGAGATTTGACAACTAAAATCATATTTGTTTTAGGGACAATTATTTTGTTTTAGGAACAATTAAACAAATTCCACTAAGTGGAGCAGATTTATGAAATGGATGCTCCCCGCAAACCAGATAACCTCACTGGTATTTGTCCTGTAAACAGCTAACAAGTGGATAATTTAACATAAAAGATATTGATTATTCCTTATTTCCTAGAACACAATTGACTTCAGTTTACATGTCTCAATTTACGTTTTCTATTCTGTAGAGTTTGAATTATAGCGCTAAGACTGCGCAAGCCAAGTTCTGGGAGTAAGGTGCTGGTTCTGCATTAAAAGTGAGCCTCTGCTAGTTTTAAAGTCATGAATTCTTCTAGAAAAGTCTTTGGTATGTGCAACTTGGGTAAGTCTTTAGTTTGACAGCAACTTTCCTTTACTTAGCTTCTCAACAATCAGACTAATATTTGTTATTTTACATTGAAGAATATTATTAGAAAGTGAATTGTCACATGCTGTATATATCCTGTAGAAGTGATAAGCCTAGTATCAGACGAACACAGTTTGGGATGAAGATAGTTCCTCACTGTTCTTATTTTCTGTGTAGAGTTTATGCTGAAATCATATAAACTATGGAAAATTTGTGATGTTGATAGATTTTGCAATTATTTTATGTGGGACCAGAACCTAGAGAAAGAAGGTATTATTTCAGAAAGTGAATTCCGTATTTATTTTTTTCTCTGAAATTATTTATGCCATGTTTTTCCTTGTAGAGAATGACAAGTAATATTGCTTTGAAAATATTGGTCTGTTATTTTAAATTTTAAATAAATTGTTAATAAAGTAGAAATAATGATTAATTACAGGAAGACTCGTTAATTTTCAGCTATAGTATAAAGCTGATATGCTGCAAAGCCAGCGACTTACACAGCAGTCAGGGTGTCGACTCCAGTTTCTGGGATAGAGAGTGTCAGGCTCCTTAATTCTCAATCAATAACCCACACATCTCTAAAGAAACTCCATCCTGGAACTTCTTGCTCCAATGCACAACATTTCTCATGGAAAAAGTCTTCCTGGGCAGATGTGGAGCTTGGAACTATTTCAATATTCTCATTTCTGCTTCCCTCAGAAGGAATAAAAACCTCCCTCAGGGGAAGAAAAACTCAGCTGGGTTCAGTTTCCCTCGTACTCCCAGTGACATCTCCTGATGCGTATGTTCACAACCTGATATAGCCACCAAAGAAAGCAAGAAGTCTGTGAACTGTCAATCAAGATTTATTGATTGAAATCTGATTGCTTCAGATTTCTCTAATAGAAAAAAAAGAAGTGTAGAATCCCCTTCCAAGTGCTGCCAAGGAACACTTAAACTTTCTAAAAATTTGATAGTGTAGACCTATGCCCATTTTCATTTATAAGGCCACGTTCTTTAAGAAACAAAGATATTTTCCAATTAAATCAGGGAAAACTGAGCTTGGACTCATAGCATGGAGATCTTTCAATACAGCTGTAAAGATGAACAGCTTTTTCAAGACAGACAGTAGATAAGGTGTCACTACTATTATTTGATACCTCATATAAAAATATGTTGTCATACTTGTGACAACATTTTCCAGACGTATATTTGACTTTATGAATTTGGCACTTGCAGCTTTTTTTTTTTTTTTTTTTAAATCAGCATGAACACCTGCAAGTGCTTCTTAAGTAAGAAAAGCAGTTCAGTTCCTCTAAAAATCGATTCAACAGTCTCACTGGAATCTGAAGTTACCAGAATATTGTTTTTAAAATGTTGACTGTGATAAGCCAGTGAAAGAGACTTACTCCACTTCATCTGTGGCTTCGTGCTGGATTCCAGGCAGTTCAGGAGTACAGGGCCTGCTGCAAGTGAACCAGTAATATCTTTCTCCCAGATGTTTCACCCTAAAGATGTCCTCTTCCAAAAACAATCCCACTCCTTCCACAAGTTTTCTACCAAAAGTTCAAAAGTTTGCTGCTGTTAAGCTACCATTCAGAATCTTGCAGTTTTCTGAATTAGAACGTAGTGATTGGTTCTTTGCATGGTATAAAAGCTTTTCAAGAATACCAATGGACAGGGAGTCCTGAGGCACTTACACTACCACATTTCCCCTCAATGCCCATCCTGTTTAGAGCTGCTTCTCACTGGTTTCTTACCGTGGGTTAAAAGTGGATTAGATGAGCAGTCTGCAGATATGCTTAGTCGTCTGCAATCTTACTCCTGAAACAGTCCCCTCCAACCACCTCTTTTGCGATTTATGTTCCGTTAGGGGTAACGGTTGTAAACTGGAAGAGGGGAGATGGAGATGAGATCTGCAGAAGAAATGTTTTCCTGTGCGGGGGGTGAGGCAGTGGCCCAGGGTGCCCAGAGCAGCTGTGGATGCCCCATCCCTGGAGGGGTTCAAGGCCAGGCTGGATGAGGCTTTGGGCACCCTGGGCTAGTGGGAGGTGTCCCTGCCCATGGCAGGGGGTGGCACTGGGTGGGCTTTAAGGTCCCTTCCCACCCAAACCATCCTGTGATTCTATGATATGGTAGTGCTCTGCAAACAGCTGGAAAAATCAAAACATGGGATGTTTCACAGAGGTAGACTGCTACATCCCCCTCCCCCTGACTCCATGTAGGTTCTTTTCAAACAGAGCATTTGGGTTTATATATTTAATTATTTGTTAATTTTCTCTCTCTCTTTTTTTAAAGAACTCTAATAAATGTGTACGTTATTTTAGCCTCATGTTAGTACATATTACAGCTGTCAGGAGGGCTCTAGAACAAGACAGAAATTCAGAGAGGGACTTACTCGTCTAATAATCTGTGTCAGTGTTTGCCTAAAGCATTATTTACCTGTGCAGAGAAGATCCTGAAAAAAAAAGAAAAGGGGCTTTGTAATGGGCAGAGACCTACTGTGTGCTCCTGTTACAGAAGCATTAAATAGCTTTTCTTCAGGACCGTAAACTCTTCAGGCAAAAGCGAATTTCTTCATTGCAATATTTACAATAAAATAGCACAATAGTACGTCATTTTGGTGCTACTGGACTATAAGTAGTAACAACTCACTGAATTTACCTTGACTTGGCAGAAGACTGTTGCCTGTCAGCAACTGAAGAACTGTCATTATGGGTAGTCCACAGAAAAAAAATCAAGTTGCTTTTTAAAGACAGGATTCATGATTTCTCAAAATCAGCTCTGAGTATTCATTTGTCCCCCATTTTTATTTTTAACTTGTGTAGACAATGAACCATGGCACATTCTCTACAATATATGCTCACTGACTTACAATAAATAGTGTGCCTATTTTATTTGTTTTTCTGGCAAAAATACAATCCTGCTGTTATTCAGTGAAGGATAAGATTACAGGCTGCACAAACAGCCTGATGGTATCCACAAGGTCCCCAAGATTTTGCATGAGGCTCAACTTTTTAATTACAAATTGCACAATAAAGAACATAACTTTATACAGTGAGGCCCTAGGCCCAGAAAACGCAGTATGCACGTGTTCTGCAAATGTGGTTGAGAAAGTCAGCATCGTGAAATACCCAAGGAATAAACACGTATTTTTTTAGCCATATGACATCAGCTTATAATTAGCTTGTTTCACTCAAATTAGCGCAGTATATGGGCACAGACAACAACTTTTCTATAGTAAACAGGCTCAAAAGTCTTAAATTAACATAGAACATATTTATATGCAGCTTGAGTTTCAGTTGGACATACTGTGCAGCTGTAACGTGAAATTTGAATTAACTGAAACTCCCCTTGACAGGCAAATATAGAAGTCCACCTTTAAAATAACCCCTGGTTTAAAATAAAGCCAGTACATGTTGCAGAACTTGCAACAAACGCAGCTGATGTTGTTCACTTGTACAAAACAGTGCAGCCGCCCCCCTTTCAGTCTTAGAGCCATCAAAGGACAACTCTACACAAAGTTTTTCCAGTTATGTAAAAAGCAATGGATATTTCTCTCTAGCTCCCGGAATCGTGGGAGCGGTTTTTACACTGAATGTTGGAGAGTTGTAACGTCAAGCTGCAGTGTTTCATGGACAGGTTGCCCAGAGAAGCTGTGGATGTCCCATCCCTGGAGGGGTTCAAGGCCAGGCTGGATGAGGCTTTGGGCAACCTGGGCTGGTGGGAGATGTCCCTGCCCATGGCAGGGGGACTGGAATGAGATGATCTTTAAGGTCCCTTCCAGCCCAAACCATTCTGTGATTCTATGACAGGGCTCATGATGCCTTGTTGACTTTTCACTGAATTAGGAATATGATGCTTTTCTGTATTTTTTATGCCAAAATGAATTTTATTCTCACTAGAGTATAATAATCGTACTGTAGGAAGGAAGCAATGCTGATTCTTCTGTATCCGTTAACCATTCCTGACACTGTATTATGAACTATCTATTTCTTTCAACCCTAAAAACTCTCTCTGCTCTTTTATGAGGACAAGTTTTTACTGTGAAAAGAAGATAGTAGAACGAAGCAGTAAAACCTGAGTATAGATAAAACTCATTAGCACAAGCCCTGCTACTTCTGAAATAAAAGTATAAGGAACAAAAATATTGTTTTCAAAATATTATCTCACCTCTACTGCATCACAATGTGTGGCCAAACTGAACCCCCCCAGGGATGGGGCATCCACAGCTTCTCTGGGCAACCTGGGCCACTGCCTCACCCCACACACAGGAAAACATTTCTTCCTAATATCTAATCTCAATCTCCCCTCTTTTAGCATAAAACTCACCCCTTGTCCTGTCCCTGCACCCCTGATCCAGAGCCCCCCCAGCTCTCCTGTAGCCCCCTTTCAGCACTGGGAGGTGCTGGAAGGTCTCCCCGGAGCCTTCTCTTCTCCAGGCTGCACACCCACAACTCTCTCAGCCTGTCCTCGCACGGGAGCTGCTCCAGCCCTCGGACCATCTCCGTGGCTCCTCTGGCCCCGCTCCAGCAGGTCCAGGTCCTTCTGATGTCGGGGGCCCCAGAGCTGGGTGCAGCACCGCAGGGGGGGTCTCACCAGAGCGGAGCAGAGGGGGAGAATCCCCTCCCTCAACCTGCTGCTCGCTGCTGGCGACAGTTGGCTTTCTGGGCTGCAAGCGCACATTGCCAGGTCATATTCAGTTTTTCATCCACTGACACTCCCAAGTCCTTCTCTGCAGGGCTGCTCACAATCCACTCACCTGCCCAGCCTGTACCCATTTTTGGGGTTGCCTCGACCCAGGCGCAGGACCTTGCACTGGCCTTGTTGAACTTCATTAAGTTCACACAGGCTGACCTCTGCAGCCTGTCAAGGTCACTCTGGATGGCATCCCTTCCTTCCAGAGTATCAACCACTCAGCCTGGTGTCAGTTTGAACACTTTAGCATCTAAGGTCGTAATCCATCCCAGCCCTGCTTCTCCCTGGTGCTACCGGGGCTGACTGGCTCACGCTGGCGCCATGAACACCCCTTTCAGCCATCGCAGGTGAGGCAGCGTGCGATGTGAACCACTCTTTGGCCACATATTGGCTACTCAGATCCAAACTGATCTAGGTGGAGTTGTGACAACACTTTAGCACTAGCACTTTAGATTGAATTTTTCCCTTTCTTGTGAATTTGTACAGCATTGAGGATGTGAACGTTGGTCTGTGCTTGGTGTCCATAAGGGTAATACCATCACTTTCAACTCAAAGGGAAGCAACCCCAACTCCTTCACTAAGTTACTAGTCCAAAGTCATGCATCTCCTCCCTGCTGAAGACTCCCACATCAGGCTGTTTGTAGTATTAACCTTCACACTCAAGCTTTCTTGTTCATGGCTTTCCAGGCAACTTAAATATACTCTCAAACCAAGGAATTAAAGTGTATTTATTTTGTGGTCATCAAGCCCCTAAATTAAACAGACATCTTTATCACTTTGCCAGCAATTTAATGCTTGTGGCATGAGGTTATTTCAATGTCTTAAGAAAACAGCTCAACTCTGGCTAAATAAATAAGTGATGTCATTCTTCATTCAGGCTACCAGATTATTTGGTGTTAAAACTTCCCTTAGGAGAGGCCTTGGGACATAGTGGCTCCTCTGAGACTATTTACATCTGTCAGATTCTCTAATCTCTTCTTCCTTCCTTCCTTCCTCTTGTCTATTTCCTTCCCTTTCACTATAAAATGGGCAGTATTTAACTCTAATGCTTCCAAGTCTGCACAACATGCTTTTAGAATTGGGTGGTTGTTGTGTTTTTTGTGTTGTTTTTGTTGTTTTGTTTTTTTTTTTTATAACCAGAAATAAGGCTTAAATTAAGGTAATTACTCTCCCATTGGAGGGTTTTGCTATTTGCGGGGCCTTATTTTTTTTTCTAGTCTAATTAGCAGGAGAATTTAGTTTTAAAAGTGATAGTTTTCTTCTAAAATTGTTCTTCAGATTGAGGGTGGTGCTCAGTACCAGAAACTTTTCATTCATGATGAATTTCTGCATATCTAGAAACAAAAGTAGAGCTATCAGGAAATCATTATTGAGGGGAGAGAAAGGACAGACAATTTCACAGACTTCCAATGAATTGAGAAAATGCATGTGAAATCAGAAAAACTGAAATGGGGTGTGAGTTGCTCCCCTGCCCTGAGCCCATTCTGTTTGACTGACCAAAGTCTTGAGTCCTGTGTATGCCTCGTGTTTTGTATCCTAAATTACAATATCTGGCAAGAAAAAAAAAACATTTTTGTCTTTGATCCTTGGTTAAAGTGGACTGAGAAAATCCCTTTATAATTGGTTAATAGTTCACGAGGCTAAAATTGTTGTTGTAGCACAATCTGTGGGAACAACACAAGAGAAACATTTCCTGCAGAAAGAATGCTGCAGTTTAATTGCTACACATTACGTGAGAGAGGATTTCAATTTTTAGGGCGCTGTGTTCAGGCAGTTATTAGGTAGCCAGCTTGTACTGGAATATTGATGCTTAAGTCTAATCTCTGCTGTGCCAGAGAACAGTGGAGGGGCCTCATTCTCATGATGGGGTAGAAGGAATGCTACACATTTCTTAGGTCTTATCATTGTGTACATTGCTATGCCAGGCAGTTTAATTAATAACTGTCGACATCTTGTCATTTATCATTACCAAAACGGGAGGTGAGGACCCTTCCCTACGCATGCTGTACAAATAAATTAAATCTCAACCAGTCTCACGGGTTTGCTGCTGTCAGTCATTTCTGTTGTCCTTCCCGCAGTTCAAAGACTTGTGTCTTATCTTGCTCTCAGGGATGGGCAGCTATTTATATAATGCAAAACACAAACATATGCACATGCAAGCCTGGTGGATAATCAGCCTCAGTTAATATTGTTGTACAGATTTACTGAGTTCACGATAAGACACTTACTACTAGGTTTGAAATGTACATCAAGGAAGAAAGTTTCAGGAGCAAAGACACGCGTAGAAATGGGTCCTGCAGTCAGGTAATGACACCAATATAAACTTTTCCACTGACTTCAAATGTCATTAGAACAATATCTTGTTTTCAGGTCCCATAGCTAAATACTAAGTATCGGTCAGTATAGGTAAATTGTTAATCCTCCTTTGAAATCAGATTACCACACTGCACGTGCCTTAACAATACTCTGAATGGCTCCGGGTACTAGACAGGATTTTGTTTCTAACAGTCGACCAGAAAAACTTCCTCTCTGTGACTGCTTTGATTCTTGGTAGCATTTTACAGGAAAGATCAATTCCAACCGAAATGACAAGGTGGACATAGCTAGAGTAGTAGTGCGAGTAACACACAAACACGATCCATTCTGGGCAGATAAAAATAAACTGTTCATTAGAGGTGCTGCTCTGTCTTCAGGGGCACACTATGCCAGGGGCTGTACACAGAGAAACAAGAACCCCACAGATCTTATTAAGTTAAAAAACAATAAACTGAACTCTGTTTACACTGTACAATAAATACAATAATTGTGAGAAATTGTCATGTTCATTTGTGGATGCAGACAGAGCTTCCTGTGCCTGCTTAAGACAAACGATGGAGCAGCTCTGCCTTGGTTCTGCAGGTGTGGCTGACCGGCTCTGAAGGTGCTGCGTCATCCGTGGCTACTGAAGGCCAGCAGGAAGTGCTGGATTCCTGCAAGGACTTCCAGAACCTTCCTTCTAGAAGAACTCTGCTGGCTGCTTTTCAAGAATCATATTAAGCTGCGACTCACTGAAGTGCTGGTTAAAGCCACTACCATGGTTCAGGTCACACTTCCACGTTCACCGGGAAAACAGTTCAGCAAACTGTGGGCTGTGGCCGTTTGGGCACGCTGAGTGTCCCAGCTCTGCTCCTTGTACTGCCTTCACGAGAGGGGCGACCCTACGTGACCCTACAACATCTGCTTCTTCCAGACGAACTATCCACCACATGTAGTGAAGAGAAGAACGTGACTGAACAAACCCCAGCACACAGGTGAGTGCAAACAAGAAAATCCTGGAGTAGAGCTTGTGAATTCCCGTATTTAAAATGTCAAAGGGACAAAAAGTGACAGGCGTGAGACAGACCAAAGAGAAAGAGACCTTTCACATGCCACCCTTAGCAGAAGCCCATGGTAGAGCTAACACTCGGGGGCCAGGTGGCTGAACTAACTCTGGGAGCACTGTGACAGTGGGATGGGGCGGTAATTCTGGGCCCTTCTAGCCACAGCAAATTGCGCTGTTTGGATGGAGCCAAGCTGAAATAGCACGTTGTGCGTGCAGCAGGAAATGACCTCATAATGTACAAAGCCTCAATCTGTAGGTGATAAGTAAGGGACCGACAAATTAATCTCATCAGCTGCATTCATCTTTGGATGTTTCTCTGTGCCAGGCCACAATGTGTGGGCTGGAGTCTATTTTTTTTTTCATTTGTCTAACTTAAACAGGTAGTTTGAATTACTATAATACAAATGTTCTGTTCTGTGCTGTCTGTGTCCTAGGTTGTTCTTACTGAAATGGGAAGAAGTATCATGTCATATTTTGCAGACAGGGAGACAAATTATTACGCTGACAGCTTGCTTTTGTCAATATATTTTGAATTATACATTCTGTAAATCTGATTAAGTGAATTTATTGTTTTCCTTAGTCTTTTTAATGGAAAGCACCTTTGTTAGTAATTGTAATTTAATATTTATGATGTCATTTAGAATGCACTAGGTTCTACAGTCTATCCTGTAATTGCATTCCTCACTATATTATTAAGTCATTGCAAGATCAGAAATCATATCTAAGTGAAGTGGAAAGAGTTGCCTTAGGCTCAGGATTGGAATGGTATGCTATCAAAAAAAAAAAAGGTAAAAAAAAATCCACATTAATTTACAGACAACAACCCCACCCTCCATTTTAAAGAAGCACGTTTCTTTCAAAATATGTCAGTAAATTTTGCTGTCATATGAATGTTTTGGGAGCAGAAAGAACAAAATCTTTGCAACACTTTCCCTTTTTGCCCCTGACACACACAGTGACGTTATAGACATAGGGAAGGCAGGCAAACCTTCAGTTGCCTGCATTCTTACTTTCTGGTGTTCATTTTGGAGATAACAAAGAATTTAGGGGGTTTTTTTCAAACCTGTTATTTGTTCTCCAAACTAACCCTTTTTAGGGACACGAAGACCAAGTTTGTGTGCAGTGTCTTTAGTCTCTTTAGATAAATTTATGAATATGTGCTCAAGACATGAAGAGACTACATGTAATTCAGGTTTAGTTTATGCTTGCTATCCTTTTGTTTACACTTTTGCCTGCTGAAATACACTGCATTGGCCTTGTATTGGTCTGACTGTTGGTCACCTGCCTGTTAGCCACTGTGGTCACTCTAACATCTTGGAAAACACTGAAACAGTGAATTGCAAAAGTCTGCTCCTTCCTATAGGATTGTATTGGGAGAACTCTCTTATTCTCTGCGTTGTTCCTTCTGCTGGGGCTGCTCCAGTGAGGGGACCAGGAGAGCCAGTGACTGGATCTGCACCCTTGGGTGCTTGCCGAAGACACTTGCTGCTCATCTTGCATGACAATGCAGACAATTCGGCTTCAGCAAAAATTCCTGTCTTCAAACCCTAATTACTGTGCTGGCACAGCACTCCAAGTGGTTTTCTAATTGTTTGTCTTTATTTGCGAAGTCTCTACTGCACAGGGTCCTGTGATAAATATAATTCCCCTCCTGGCTAATTTGATGGTTTTTCAGGGAAAGA
>NW_010109773.1:28409-57200 GCF_000699245.1 Pterocles gutturalis
AAGGGAGGGTAATTTCATGGTAAACCATAATTACTAGCACAAGTAGTACCTCAATTGCCAATCCAATCTGAGGGGGTAGCTGAGGCTCCAATCAGCCTAATTAGAATTCTACTTGTTCATAATAAATAAATGGTAAATGCTGATTGGATCTAGCCTACATTATTTTCAAATGGGAACCATTTGAGAGTGTGAACTTAATGTCGGATTATGTTTAATTTTGGCCATTTCCTACCTGCATTAGGCTAACAGTCTAGCACAACATCTAAGTCCTCCAAGTCTTCTACTGCTATTAGCTTCTAGTGATATAGACCCCTGTCAAAACAGAGGGCTTGACAAAGCAACCTAGAGCTGTATCTTGTGTGTTGAGCTCTTTTGAAAATCTAGTTCTAGCTGTAGGTGCAATGCATAGAAAATCTGGTCCTAAATTAATTGCCTGCAGATATGTGGTAACTCAATCACCATGTGGAAATATACTTTTGACTTTCACATCCCTGTTCCTCACCTTTTCTAATGAAACCATACTCCTTCCCAAGTTGAAAATTTTGTATTTTATTATTTGGGTCATTCATGGCTAGAAACCATTATTTCTGACTGATGCCAAGTAAAAAGAGGAACTATCATTATGATATTCTGATAACTTGACTCCAGCTGTATATTCAATATGTATCTAATGACAGGCATAACACAAATATATCTTCCACACTTCTTTCTCTCAGTTTACTGACTTAAATACCTGAGATATTCTTTCAGGCCTGAAACAACATTAGCAAGCATAAGGAAAGCATTATGAAAGTATTTCTTCTGACATTTTCCCTGCTTTTTTCTCTCTAGGAACTCCAGTAGTTGGTAATGGGAATATTATGTTAGAGCTATAAACACATTCTGACTTCTAACTGATACACATGTTCAGCTGATTCGAGAAAGATTTTTCGTTTCCAATGAACCTCACCATTCTATTGTTGTCCATTGACTACCAACAGGGAACAGAAGGTTTGTTAATTACAGCAGGTAGAGTAGCAGTGGCTTTACATCTTATAAGTCCCCTAAAAAACATATGGGTAAGAAGCAGCTGTGGGAATCAGAACACACAGCGCTTTGTGGCATCGACCGCAAGGCTTGTCGCTCTTTTTAATGAATAAGAGTAACGTTAACCAACTGGCCGAAAGACAAATATCCTCTCCAAATCCTCTCCACAGAGTTGTCCTTAATATAGTCTAGAATCTTTAACATATTAATATGCTACCCTTTACAAAAGTAAGAGAGTTCTCTGACTTCTAAGCGTGTCTGAATACACGGTGTATGTTTGAACCTGCTAGTAGCAGTGTATACTCCTAGCTGCAGCTGGTCACAGTATAATATGCACTTCTTTGCTCCATTTTTAGGTCTTTTTTGCTATTTGGAATCCTTCAGAGAGAAACTGAAGAATCCCTTGGGTTTTTTAGATAAGCTTCTGTTTTCATAGCTCCTGGGCAAATACCTCCTTATTTGCAAGAGGGCTTAGGGCCCTGGGAACCCAGCGAGGGGCAAGCGGAGTAGCTGCTCACACTCTTTCTTACCAAGCTAAAAATCACTTTTTCTATCAATCAAACCCTACATGAGGCCTCCTTCAGCTTACAGGCTCCTCACCTTTGTGTTATAGTCCTGCTAGTCACTGTCACGGCAACTGCAGAGGCCATTCCAACAGAGAAAACTGCCTCGGTGAGGAGGAGGGAGCCCGTGGGCTGGGAACCCCTGCCCCAGGGTTCAGTCCAGAGGAGGGGTTCGCAGGGCAAGGGTGAGGAAGGAGTGGGTACAGTGCAAACTCTGCATGACAACTGCCAGGAAATTTTCTGTAAGTAAAAAAAACAAAAAAAAACCCCAACCTGGAAAGGATAGTGGTTTCCCAAAAGATGAATCTGGGTGCAGAGAGCCCTTCTGGCTGCAGCTAATGGCACAAAGATCCAGTCCCTACTCCTCCCGTTACACAAGCCTCCCTTAGCACCTGCTTCTGGTGTTCCCCACGTATACTTTGGAGAATCCTCAAAGACATTTGTGCCCTTCACCACATTCCTCCAACTACCTATGAAGGTGTGAAACAAACGTTATCATCCCGGAAGGCTCACATACCTTACCGGGAGTTTATTCAAATTCTGATTTAGATTGGGCTTTTTACCAAACTGCTTCTAATACTATAGAAGATGGCTGCACTTTGATTTCTTGCATCTTCTTTTCATTACCCAAACTTGTATATACTTGTCAAGAATCAAAGATAGCTTTGAACTGTAGAAAATACTTGTTCTGTAATGTCTAGGAAGTTTCACATGAAAATGTCTTCAGGAAAAGAGAGAATTCCCTGCATAAATAAACTCTTCACAGCAGTCTCTATAGACAGTTGCCTAATTTATTTTCATTTTTATAGCCAGCCTCGAATACTTCTGTCCTTTTGCCCAAAGAAGACTGATAGCAACAATTTTAAAGTCACTGATTAAGCAGTCCAGTCAGTGCCCTACAGAAAAAGCTTATTTCATCTTTGGGAACATATTAAGTGCATTTTCTTGTTGTTTTCTTACAGAAATCACTGCCAACAGGACAAGGGTGTCCATATTGATATTTTGCAACATTAGGACTGATTAAAGTCTCCCAAGAGCTTGATAGATTCTGAAATAGATACATCCATTAGATGGTCCTTTTTATATGGCATTAAACTTCCAGTGTTTTGGCAACCTCTGATGCATTTTATCTGTGGCAAATTCTGAAGGAATAAAAAATCAACTCAGTTCCACTCTAAGCTTTTCAATGTTTTTGCTTTTATTGCTTATTTAAATATTTTTACTTACAGAAGGGTGTTTCCCTTCCGTAGAAGTCCCAAGTTTACTTCCTTAGGTGTACACTTCTTAACATTGTGAGCTCGCTCTCTTGGACAGAGGAAAAGGGTTCTGTGCATTAACGTGCCTCAGACCTCAGGCTCGATTTCCAGTTTACAGACACTTCTGCTACTAAGACTTCTGCCACTAATGCCAATAGCCATTTTTTTTGTGTGATCCCTGGCTAACTGATGGGATTGATATGTAGATGTTGAGCCTGAGCTGGCAGTAGTTGATACTGTGGATGGCTGTTGAGTGACCTGTACAACAGGAGGCTGGCTGGTCACGGCACAGTTCCACACACGGGCTCTGTCACCTTGGCAGAGGAGGGAACGTTTGAAGTAGCAGCCAAGGGCAAAGGCGAAACTTTAAACCCCAGAGTGTGGTTGGTTTCATCTTCCCAGATGAAGGCTAAAGCTTACAATTCTGGAAAATGATAATTTATCTTGAACTAAATGTTTATTCAGCCTGAGGTGGATTCTCCTCTCTCTGTCAAATGTAATATTGATTAATTCCCTTAGTGGCTGATTGCAACACATTCTCCCGTCGTCATTCCTTGTTCTGGCCCACCTCCTGCAATTGCTTAGTAGCCCTACTCTGATGTAACACAGACTCTTCATTCTAAACCATCCTGTAGCATCACTACCCTATGCACTTCTGCTTCTTTGGCATGTCACGCTCTGCATGTGAGTGGTTATTGCCTGTGTTAACAAATTTCAGCTCAGTTTCCCTGATCTTGAAATTTACATGCGTTTTTTAGAAGCCAGTTGCTTGACACTTTAAAAAAATAAGGCAATCACTAGAAATATTTTACTTTTTTTTTCATAGATGGAACTAAAAAGAGCAAGACATGTAGTACTCAAGAAAATCTGAAAAATCAATTCTTTTTCTCCATAAACCATAAGTTACGTCCTGAGTCACAGCAGGAACCATGGTACCTCACTGTCTTCGAGCAGCGAACCACAGGAGTGACTGTCACAGTCAGCAACAGATAACGCAGTCAGCAGAGGATTTTGTTCCTCAGACACATTTCTCCCACAATAGCAACAGTCCAATGACAAGAAAAAAATAGCTTCTTCCCTTACTCACAGACAACTATCTGGCAAACACACTTATAATTTCCTGAAGGGGCCTGGAGTGTATAAGTTATAAACACAATAAAACCAAATGAGGACACAGCCACGAGGCAAAGGTTGTGGCCAGGGAGATCAGAGCACGAATTCAGAAAATCTGTGGAGAGCCTTACCCTGGGACCCAATGGCCACAAAGGACTCAAGGAGCCTGAAAGTGTGCCAGCTCCTGAGCGTGCCCTTCTTCTGTCACAAAACCAAGTCTTCACATTTCTCTTTTGAGTAACCCAGAACAACTGTCCTATTTGAAGCCCTGATTTCCCTCACGCTTTGCCATTAGCTGTAGTGTAGGGTGTCTGGACTTGTTTGCTTTTGCTAACCAAACGCTAAGGCATTGGCCTTTCCTGAAATAATTTGTCCGTCTGGGAACTGATTAACAACTTCATACGCCTTGGTGTGGACTAAAAGAGTTCCTCACCATTTTAGCTTGCTACTCAGCTTGAAAGCATGCTCGCTCTGAACTGCAGCTTGGAGGCTGTGCAAGCAAATCTTGACAGTGGGTCTACGTAATGAACACTGAAAAATTACACGGAAATGCTCACACCAACCCGGCAGTGGACATTTGCTACAATTCAATGATTTTTTTTAAAGTGAAAACCAAAAGAATACTGGAGCTTCTTGATAAAGCATCTGCATACTTTTATTCTATTTTATTTTAGTTATTTATTTTTAAGTGGAAGGAGGGAGAAGGAAGGCAGCATTTTATTTAAACCATAGCTACAAGTTTACAGTTAAAAATTAGGGTCATTTTATCAAGAATTGCAGGTAGATGTCTCCACCTCGTGGTGTCAGATTGAAGTATCTTTAGAAAAATTCTGAAATGCTTTTCATGCTAAGGCAACATGTTAATTTCACCTTTGTAAATTATTTTCCAAGGCAAACTGTGTTTGTCAGCAACGTGCTTATGCAAAAAGGCAGGGAGGAAAAAGGGTTTATGGAAAATTGGCCATATATATACATATATGATGCTGCATGCAGTTACCCTTTCTGTATACCGCGATCCATATCCTGCACAGGATGAATAGCTTTCTGATGATAGGTTTAAAGCATCCTTGTCTTGTCAAATTCGTTTGCCTGATCTATAAATTGTTGTCTGATTTTTGGAACTCTAATTCTCACAAGAAAGTAATAATTCATCAAAAGAAACAAAATGAGTCAAAGATCAGAATAGCTCGGTTTTCTCAGGCTATTAAGCAAGCATCCACCATTTGCTAAAGGCATGCACACGCTTTGACCTCGAGGATAGCTAAAATCAAGCTTTCCACAGCACAGGAATTACACCATAGGATGGTGGCTTCAAAATACTGCTGGAAAATAGATAACTCAAAATGAATTGTCAATAAATTATTAAAAATCCATTTTCCTCAGTCTTAGTGTCTTTCAAAACATACTTTTCCCATGTAAGATGACAGGCTGTAGAAGGGTCCCACAATGTCTCCTAATTTTCTAACTGATATTCTAAAATATAAAAAACAAAACAGCCTCTTCATTATATATACTTGAGAGACTTCCTCTGAATTTCCTCTAGAAGTCACTCATTGGGGAAGAACCTCTTGGAGGACAGATTATCAAGCAGTGGAACGAGGAAAGTACGGTTCAAGGCTTTGGCTACTGAAAAAATTACCAAGAGAAGGGCCAGTACATAACCTCTGCTCTCACAAGCAGATGCAGTCTGCACGCAGCAGGGGCTTTGGTTTCGGTACACATGCCGAAGCGCTGATTAGCGTAAATTTGCTTTTTATGGGCTACTTAACCTGCAACGTTCAGAGCGCAGTGGAACTGGTGCGCCGCTCAGCGGGAGCGGCAGTCACGCTGCATTTACACAGGCCGCCAGCAGAGGGCGATGCCCCTCCACGAACCATCAACGGCGCCGCGGGAGCTGCGGGAGAGGCGCTGAACTGGAACGGAAACGGACCCGCGCCGGTGCGAGAGCTGCCGTGTGCTCCACGGCTTCAGTAGAGTTCCCTAAGGACATGGCAAATGGTAACTGACCGAACTTTAATTACTATATAGGATTCCACAGGACATCTTTTATAGCAGAACTGATGCTGATCTCTTGAAAACTATAAATGTCTTGTGACTACATGCCACATAATGAGAATTTAAAGAAGACTTTTTAAATTTAGGCAAATCTTTTAAAATAAATAATTTCATTGTCCATAACAGTAGTTCAGCATGGGAATGAGTTCTGGCTCTTCTGAAAATCTTCTCCAGAATTATTATTTCATCGCATTTAGTTCAGCAATCTCCAGTGAAAGAGATCAAACAGCACAATGACAAAAGCAGCAGCAAAGGATGGTCTCAAGAAAAGCAATGCAGAAGTTCTAGCATTGAAGAAATTTTTAAAAACCTTACCCCTTGGCAGATAATTCTATAAATTTATTTATTAGGATATCCAGAAATATATGGAATTTTTATTACAACAAAAACTCAAAATGAAACTGTTGCACTCTGTCCCACCTCAAAATGTGTGAACCATGCACTAAAGTGTAAGTGTAGATTTGTTAGTCTATGCCCACAAAAAATGGTTTAAAAAGGTTGGCTGTTCTGTTCCTATCTGTTCCTTGGGGATGCCATGGTTCCCATTTCTTTTGTGTGGTCTGATGAAAACAACAGATAAGTTTTGTAATCTGCCAAAAGCTGAGCTAATTTTCTATTTTTCAAAATATTTGCCTGTCAAACTCTTTTAACTGTTCCTTTGCTGATCCTAAAAAATATTCTTGATTTAATAGAAAGCTTCTGGTGCCTTGGACCTTGTTCAGGACATTCAGGTCTTCATGAAATAGCCACAACAGAACGCACAATGTAAAGACAGGACTCATTATGTTAAAAAAGATGATTTATCAAAGTTTTTGGCAAATGGTCTTTCCTGTCTGAAGGATTAATGTTGTAGCTGAGGCACTGCTTGCTTTTATGACCTTTCAAGGAAAGGATATTCCTCGTCTTTACATGTCACCAGGCCTCAAATCCAGAAAAAAACTGAAAGAGGAGAGACAAGCAAGGAATACAGAAGTTGGTGTCTAGACCTGCAAGCAGAGATCTTTGCTCCCTTAGCACAGCTCAGCACACAGCTCCTGAAACAACTGAACATACTTTGTCTCCTGTAATTGCTAAGTCTCAAGACATGGATATATATTCACCTATTTTCATTCATATTCATTTCTTAATAGTAGAGAGAAACCAAAAGACAATGTTTTAAACAGACTGTGTGAGAAAATCCTAATTAGGTGGGAACCGATCCAATGTACAAAAAAACTGCATACGCATCCACTCATCCTAGAATTTACTGTGTCAAATTTCCCAGTTTCAATGACAGCAGCACCACCCATTTTTTTCATGGTTTCATGTCAACTCTTTTAGGAATGAGATACTGTCAGTGCCTCTCTGCCAGAGGTTCTTTCTTCAGAGCTCAAATAATATTGCTAGTTGCTTAGTTGTCTTCTGCAGACTTCAGTTTTTGGATCATCAGCTTCCTTATCTACTTACACAGTTCGATGAGGTAGTAACTACTTTGGTGAGAAGAGCTGGGATATTGTTTTCACCCTGGTATAAGAGAAATACCAAGGAAAAACAAACTAAGAAATGGTGAGACAAAGATAGAGCTCATTTGTTCAATATAATTATTGCAGATGCCACTGAGTTTTTCTTCTGAGCAAACCCCCTGAATCCAGTTAACCCAAGTTTGCCATTATTTGCCTGTAATTCCTATCACAGCTTTCATTTCTAAAACCCAAACCCCTTGTTGCAGTGAACTTTGTAATGAAAGCAGCTGTATGGGGTCTGGCTGAGATGGAGTCAGTGTCCCCATAGCACCCTCACTGTGCTGAGGGTTACACTGGCAGCTCGCAGGGTGCTTATAACACATCTGGGGAGGGGGCGGAGCCGGGACAGCTGACCCGGATTGGCTGTTCCATACCATGTGATGTCAGCTCAGCTATAAAAGCTGAGGGCAGGGAGGAGGAGGGGGGCATTCGTTGCTACGTTTGTCTCCAGGAGCAGCCGCTACACAGACTGAAGCTCTGCTTTCCCGGGAGGTGGCCGGACATCGCTTACTGAGGGGAAGCAGAGAATGACATCTTTGTTTACCTTTTGTTTCTGTATATGGCCTTTGTCTTCTGTATATGGCCTTGGCCTTTGCTTTAATGAAACTGCTTTTATCTTGACCCCAGAGTTTTTCATCTTATTCTCCCCCTTTATTTTGATGAAGGGGGAGTGAGAGAGGGGCCTGGTGGGCACCTGGCATCCAGCCAAAGTTAACCCACCACAGCAGCTAAAAACCAAGACAAAAAAGTGGTCTTTCAAACAAAGAGTGTTAAAACAGACAGATTTTGCATTGTGTAACATGATTAAGCAGTTTACAGCAAGTCATTCTTCCTTTTAATATTTCTGCAAACTTAAAGCTGGCCACCTATTTCTTCTGCTTTTTGCTTCTGCTGCTTTCTGTCCTAAGATAAATTACTATATAAGTATCTCTGAACACATCTTGATGTTTCCTGTACCTGAAGGAGGGTTTGTTTGGGGTTTTTTTGCACTACTGTGAAGCCATCAAATTTAATTAATACCAGAAATATTGACTTAGTGCTAAGAGAAACATTACCATTAAGCTAGAAATTCTTGTGGTAGTGATGCCAGCTCCCCATCTGCAGAGCGAGACAGACACTGAATCTCAGTAAAAGTATCAGACAAGACTGTGGAAAGAAAAAAAGACTTCATAGTTCTGCTCAGTAGACTGTACAGCTCCTGCCAATAATGAAGGCTATACTAGCACCCTCCTATCTTATAGGGAATCATACTGATAAGGTCATAGACATGCCTTTAAAAATTCAGGGGAAAACCTGAGGAAGTTAAGAAAAGTGAAAAATTCAAGCAGTAGGACAGAAGTTGAAGACTGAAAAAAAAAAAATCATGTAATTATAGAATGGTTAGTGTTGGAAAGGACCTTAAAGATCATCGAGTTCCAAGCCCAGCTGAACTGAAACAGTGCAGTAGGGGATGAAGAGAGAAACCAAGGGAAAAAAGCAAGATATTTTAAAATACTGTTGTGTTCAGAGTGAGCATATTATTGCATGTACTTTAATTTGTAGAAAATTAACTAAAGAGGTTGACAAATGTTGGAACGTACAAGTGCTTTTGCAGAAAAGGAAAGGGCAAATCAAACAATTAGAAAATCACTTCAGTCTATTTGGAACCCTAAACATTACGAGCATGTTGTCAGGAGAACGTCAGATTCAATTTGCAAATGACTCGCCACAGCAAAGAGTAGCAAATATTCAGTCCATGCTTTAGCTGCTACGGATATGAACAAATAGGAAAGTATGCAATTTATGTTCATAGAATCATAGATTCTATGTTCAGCTAGTTTCATTGACACTCTGCCAATCCTACAATCAAAGCAGCTGGATTACATGGCAACAATCCTAACCTGGCACACAACATCTCGGTTGGGAAGAAATTCAATGGCACCTTTCACCTGATCAGGTGAAAGATTCCCAACTTCTGTACTATGGTCATGTCTCATGATTGCTAGAGTATCGGTTTTGAAAAATTCAAGTTTAAATCAATATGAACTGGAGTATTTTAATAAGATCACTCTTGAGATACAGCTTTTAAGTGTACCATATTTGCATAGAAAGGAAGCATCCAGAGGAGAACAAAATGTATACGTTGAACAGAGTCATACCTGATTATGTGGTAAGTTTAACTAATGTATCAGAAGCAACTGATCATCTTGATTCAATATTCTTGGTCATTAGATTGCCTGTATTTCTCAAAGATGCAGCTACAACATTAACCTAGGAGATTAAGAGGCTCAAAAAATGTTCTGTTCATAATTTGCTTACAAAAACTTTTATATTATTTTATAGTTTTAACCCATCGTTCATCCTGAATGGCTTGTTCTCAGAGCATGTGTTGGGCTAAGCAAGCATTAATTCCATGGATATTCCCTTCAAATCACCTTTGTGTGCAAAAGAAATCAAGAGTGTTGCAGTATGTGACAAATACATTGCCTCAAAACTCAAGAAATGCAACAGAAGCCAAGTGTAATCTACTTATGAATTTTGCAACTGAAGCACAAAAATGATTTTATGATGAAAACATGGCCAAAACCAGGTAACAGCATTGTGATTTTTTTTAAGTGTACTGTGCTTCTGGTAAAACACTTCAGGGCTAAAAGCAGTAATTAGTCACATAACCTAAGATACTAATTTTACTACTTTAGACTGAGAAGCTGGTTATTTGGCATCTCATCTCAAACATTGTTTCTCTGACATTACATATAATTTCTGCTTGAATGCTCCCTACGAACTGGTGGAAAACCTGCTCCTAGAAGCTTGGGGAGAAAAGAGGTAAATATATCATATAGAAGCATAATGTCAACTGTTACTAAATAGCTGTTTTGTTTTGGTTTTTTGAGAAGGAATGCAGACTTTCTCACTCTGTACATCTCCCCCCCCCAAATTATCAAAACCCTAAAACTTATTTCCTGCAAATACAGGCCTTTTAAACTGGACTAATTTGTCATATGGCATTACAGCAAAATGTAAGTTAATGTTTCCTGACATTATGTTCAATATCTAATGTCTTTTAATATAGCTCTTTAACTTTCATTGGTAGGAGATAATTCTCCCTTCTAGGTACACTGTCTCTATTAGTCTAAGCTTTATGCTTTTTCTGTTCTTTTATTCCTTCAGAAACACTGAGAAAACTATTAAAATGACTGATAGACCCAAGGAGCCCATCTTGGGGCTTGGCATTTCCTTTCTAACTCTCATTGCTGTTTTAGCACCCTCCTCCTTTCCGTCAGAGGTGCTTGCCGTTCCCGACCTTGGCACACCCCTCTCCCATCCTCTGTCCTCTGCTGCATCTCCTGGAGTGGTTCCAATTCAGCAAAGCTCTCAAGTGCCTAATCCTCCTTGCTTCTCCCTCCTGCTTCACTCTCTGTATGTTTACTACCTTACCTACCACACATTTTTCCTGTCCACATAGACCATAGATTCCTCCAGCAGACCATGTTTATGCACGATTTAGCATCATGGTGTAGACATCCCTATCTCAATACTTACAAACCAACAGTCACAACAAACGTGATGCCAATTTTTAGCACGTGCAGTGTTCTGCAAAACCAGCTGCTGCGACTATTATTTACACAGATGTATCTGTGTCAAGCACGAAACTCTACCACTGCCCATAACATAACCCAGAGCTTGATATGAACTGCAGTGTAGACATATCCTGATACACCACATAGGCTACTTAGGGATACAAAATGAAGAACAGATCAAGAACTCAGGAGTCCTGTCTCCTGGAATTCAACTATAAATATAGGTCACTTCCTTTTTAATACGTAGGTCAGATCTTGTTACTAAGAAATAAAGCTTCCCTCAGTGAATTGCTTGATGTCTCTCTGCCTCAGTTAACCCATCTCTGAGCTTCCCTGGCCAGTTGTTTCCCTCAGAAGTGAAAATGAGCTTTAAGTCATACAATCCTGTCAGGTTCTTTGAGCTCCTCATATATAAAATAGTCTGCAAAACTGGAATGGCCTTACTGTGTGAGCAGACCCCCAGGGAGACTCACTCCACCACTGACCCAACACAGGCTCCTGAGTGCTGGAAATCCCTGCTGCAGCTTTCCTTCCATCGCAGTCATTCTTCACGGAAATGCTGCTACTCAGCAGATATAAAACATTTGGGAGAATTTGCAAGGGAGGTTCTAGGCATACAGGAGAACAACATCTCACACATAATCCCCTGGAAACTGAGCTTCATGACCTTGCAGTGCTGCAGTTTCCTTCAGAAATTATTTTCCCTTCTGCACTGAGAGAAGCTGCACCAACAGCCTCAGCTTGGTGCTACTGAGTGTCCTTTCCTAGCGCTGCAACTTGGAGAGAATTCAGAGCACCAGAAACGTGACTAAGAGGCTACAGTGACTGGGAGGAAAGATTGAAAGTCTGAAATACACCTGAGAAATGCTTTCCTGGGGGAGTCACAGAATGAACTGCCAGAAAGCTCAAAGACAAATCCCCCCTTTGCAGCTTTCAGCTCGTTACAAGGTTACAAAAGCTGATCTCCATCCATGCCGTTTCTTTCTACGCAACACAGGGCTTGACTGAAGAGATGTTGAGTTCACAAAGGTTAAAGGTGGCTGCTTCAACCAACAAATGGGATTTAGCAAGAGGGCAGGATTGTTGTTCTTTCTTCTTTCAGGAATGAAGTGTCAGGAAGATGTGGAGGTCAAACAGGCTCCTGCTGAGCAGCTGAGTGATCACACCAGCTGCGGAGGGTGCTGGGGCCATGCAAGACCCGGGGGCTCTCACATTTGGGAAGGGTATGCCATCTCCTTTTCCCACATCTGAAGGCAGAGGAATAACAGTGAGAGCTCCATTGGGAAAACAGGGTCCAAGCAGTTTAACTCGGAATGCAAAGTGATGTGCAGGAATTGAGCCATGCCCTGTGGAGAGACGTCTGCTCAGACCTCAGGGGGTTCCTGAGTGGGAGCCTAAATCCGCTCCTGGCTGAAGGGAACGCTAGACTAACAGACAGTCCTCCCCTCCCTTCTATCCCCACAAGGGATAGATGGACATAAACGTTTGCAGAATTGGCTAGATCATTTTGAAGACTGAAAGGAGGACTGAAAAACAACAGACCTAGGCTTGCATTCATACAAACCCCTAATAACCTGTATGACTGAAGTGAGCGGGTGTTATACATACAACAATGTAATTAAAATACTGGGCATTTGCAAAATGTTCTGGACCCTGACTTGGGTTCTGCCAGTGCCTGGAACATTTGCAGCATTCATAAATTCCCTATAACCTGGCCTTTCAGAAAAAGAGCAGTGTGGGGGTTTTCCTCCTGCCAGTGAGTAGGAAATATGTTTCAATGTTTATTCTCTAACACAATATAGCAACAGATTTAAATGTTGAGGAGAGTTCTTCCTAGAGAATGAATTAGGGTATCAGATATTTAATATTTTGCAAGAAAGTCAAGATTCACATGACAGAACAGAATTTGATGTTCAGAAAGATCTGGAATAAACCCACTCGATTTCTTGGAAAAGGCCAAGCTCTAAGAACGAACAGATATATCAGAATAAGCACACCTTCTTCTTTTTTCCGTTTTTCCCGATTCCTTGAAATGTTACAATTCTGAATTATACAGAAGCCAAATAAAAGCCCCTGTGAAAAATGAAGGCTCCATATCCATTTGCTGAAACTGTATCTATGAGAGAACACAAAACCCAGCACGAAGGGTGGAAGGGGAAGAAGTGCACACAAGCAAGGCCTGGGGGAATAAGTACTGGAAATGGCTGCAAGCAGATTATGGAAACATGGAACATGTGCATGCACAAATTGTCATTAAAAACATGGAGAACAACCTTGAGAGAAGTTGCAGTTACACCAACATAGCAGGGTTTTGGGCATTCCCAGCTGCCACACTTCTGTGAAAAAGGGCTTGAGGACAGACAGATTCCTTGTTAATGTCTTTTCAACTGTGATGATGGCTCTGGAGTCTAACAATCTGCTTTCTGTTAAGAAAAACTATAAAACTTTCAACAAAAGATGAAAAACATGTCTTCCATTGGCATAAAAGCAGGAGATTTCCTTGCAGGAAGGAGAGGCACATTTAAAATTCCCTGGAAAGTAGAATACAGAATAACTGCAGCAAACTCCAACTCTCAGCAAATACATGTGTTACAAAGCTAACAAAACAAACAAACAAATATCACTCAAACCTTGCATGTGTGTGTGCACAAGCCAGGCTTAACACTTTCTTTAAATTTAGGATTAATCTTAAATTACATATAATCAGTGAAGTCCTTTCTTATGTTTATTTCCCACTTACAGTTCTTGAAATTTGGCAATTTGTTTAATTCTGTGTTAGGGCTTTTTCCAAATCCAAGACTTGTGGAATTTTATTAACATTGCAATAAAAATAACTTTATGGTGTTACAGGGAAACATTAAAGCCTTTTTTGTGTGCTGCTCTTTCCTTTTAAAAAAAAAATACAGACGTTTCTTTAAAAGACTCCATCTGCAAATCCCATTAGATGTGCATATAAGGTTTCGGATGATTAATAGTTGCCTGCTTTGCTTTGGTTGGAGGCACCGAGTGTATGCACGTTAACCCCTCCCTCCCCTCTCTCACATTTCACTTCACAAACTTGTCACTCTCTCCCCAGCACAGTATTTAAAAAGTCTTTCACTGATGTCCAGCACTTCACAGGGAGGCAAGCTTCAGGCCCTGGGAAGCGATGCAGGACCATCACTGCACAGACCTGGTTACCGCTTCCCAGTCAGGACGATGAAGATGTCTAGAAGACAAATCCGCAACAGCCTAAAACCCACAAACAAACTGTTGTTTAGGAAGAAAATCTATTCCGTAAAATTTGGAAGATTTTTCCCTCTACTCCTCTTCTGAATCTGAAGCCTGAGCTATAACCAGCCACAAACACTGGAGCGGGGACGGGACTGGCCGCAGATGGATCCCACCAGCAGCAGCTGCATGCGCAGCCCACAGCCTCCTGCCCCGCTGTGGGGGTGCCTGCGGAGCACCCACGCGGACATCACCGCAGCTTCAGGGCTGAACCACTACCCGCCAGTACCATTCTCCTTCCATCAAAGACCAGATTTTGCAACCTACTCTGATTTATCAACCTCCTGCCTGGTGACTGCTCCCCACAGCTTCCCATGCGAGGAGCGGGCGTTTGTGGAGCAGCACCCCTCTTTCCAGCACGCTGACTGGCATTTTGCAGCAACTGAGGCCAGAAGACTACTAAATCCAGGACTGGCCTTGAGTTCTGGGGAGTCAGAGGGCAGCAGCCCAAATCTAGCGAGCGCAGCAGTGGGTATGAATGAAGACGATGAGGTGCCAGTAAATACTACAAATGAGACTGAGAAAAAGTCATCCAAAAGAAAAAGGGAAAACTCAGGTAGGTGGCATGAAATCAGGGTTGTGGGATAGTACAGGCTATAGAATGAGAGCACCTGTAAGATTAGGAATTAAGAAATAAAGCTGATGAGGAAAACATTTTGTAATTCTTGACTGGGGAAACTTACACAATAACACCACTGAAACTAAATGGCTTGGGTTTTGATGACCTCCGGTGTTTGTATTTCACTCCTTCGATCTTGTTAACATTCGCTGTAACTAAACAGGAATCACACAGGATGTATACGCTGAGCTGAAAGTCCTAGGATGCAGAGTTATAGACTGCATCCCTGCCGTTTGTCCAAGTGTAAGAGAAGAGCAGTCAAAGAGTAAAGATCCCTCACCTTGAGCTGCCCGTGCTGGTTGGAAATGTTATACTAGGATTATCTCAGTTTATGGAAAGAAGTACAGGACGCAAAGTCTCGCTTTAGATATAAATTCTATTTGTCCTCACTAAGTATTAAATGTTTTTACCTCAAAACAGGAGGTACCAAAATTTTGCCGATCAGTACGATGTCAACAACACAGAAGATGTAGATAGTTTTCATTGCGTCATCCTAGCTAGCAAAACACATTCTTTATACAGTGCATTATTCAATAATTTCACAGTTATATAACCTCTGGTTTGATGCTGTCTCAAATCCAGATATGTGAGATCTGCATAAAATTGTTTTCTCCTAAGGAAGCTGTTAAGAATTAAGATGTTTATGTGCATTAATTCGCTACAGTATTCATTTACAAGTTACAGTGTGCTTTTCCCCACAGCACTGCTATGAAGTGGGGAATGTTTTCCAGTATCTCCATTTCACAGGTAGAGAGCACAGCAACAAAAATATTTATTTAATTTTAGTTTTTACAGAAAATCCATTTCTAATCCAACTTTCATTTCTCCATTTTGCAATTTAAACAAGCTTGTATTTGCTCTCTCTCTGTCACACAATTAGTCCTAATCTCTGTTCTCTTGCAATATGAACGGGCTGTCAGGGAACACATAACTAATATTGCAATTCTTGTTAAGCTCAGAATCTCATTTACTCCTGTCAGTTATCTGTTTTTTCTTTAGAAACCCGGCTTTGTAGAATTTAAGTTAATTTCTATTGAAAAAGAGTGCAAAAATTTCCCAAAACTCAAATGCAAAGAAGTTTAAAAAAAATTTTTAAGTGAACAATGCTTTTATTAAAACATTTGCTAGTCATAGGTAAATAGCAGATTTCAGTGTATTCAGTTTAGAGGGATATGCTTATTCTTAGAGAGAGTCATTCCAAAGCACATCTCCCTGTTTCAAGTAGAAGACAAATGTTCCTTCTGTTCTCTGTTACCAGCACCCTTGACATTTTCTTCTCATACCTGCTGCTGTCCCATATACATTTCCCTCCAGGGGAGATGTAAGCAATGAAAGGTATGGCGTTTCCTACCTTCTAGTAACTGTTGCTGTTGTACAAATTGTTATTCTGGCAAATGCAGAAAAATTAAAACATCCCACAGGGGATTTCCATGGCTTTTCAGTCCACTCCCTTGTTTCTTACCAGACAGCAGACAGAATTATTTGATATCCCTCCTGCAAGCTTTTCCTTCCTTCTGTACCCAGACAAAACAAAAGAAATTAGGAGGAAGTCTCTCAGCAACTTTATCATTATTTCCTTCACCTCTACAGCAGTCCCAGAAATGCAGCTGGAGGTATCACAGGCAAATTTTTTAAGTGGAACATAAGTCTTTTCTCTCCTATTGAGAATTTCCCTTGACTTCTTTAGAAAAATCCAGGTGCCCAGAGCCTTCTCTTCAGAGATCGGGCTCATAAAGAAAAATATACTGAAATCTCTTGAAGATAAACCCTCCCAAATAAACTATTTTATTTTAGTTGGTGCCTGAACTGCAATACAGATACAGCATTACCATGATTGGTACTACTGTGTGCAAGAACCTTTGCTTCTTGTGAAGACCCTGGTTATTGAGATACACAGTGAAGATCTTCGAACATGGCTCTTTGCAGAATAGACTGGGAAAAGTCTAAAATAAGCATATTTCTCAGACAAATAAGCAGAATTGTGTAAAAATAACAAAGCAGCTTGTCAATCTTTAAAACTCTCTTTGAAGCAGGGCTGTATTAAAAACATCTACAGAACGGCTTTGTTATGGCAATAACAACAGTGGCACCTGCTACACGGATTCATGGATGAACATGCACGCACCCTTCCCTTCCTCTACGGACTTTAGTTATTTAGATGCCATATTCAGTCTTGACTTTACAAGATCACCCAACAACCTGAAGACAGAAGTTAACCTAGTGTTAGCTTTCACAGTTGCCTCTGCTGTCCAACCACAGTCCACAGCCATTAACATTTTCAAACAAAATTTCAACTGAGTTTCTGTCTGGCCTGTCCTAAATTGTACTTGTGTTATTAGGCATTTGAAGTCCTCTGATCTCTGACAATAGTAATATAATAATAGTAGAATTCAGACAGCTTTATTTGATGTGAATGAAACAATACAGAATGTTAGCCAGGTTGCAGTAGAAACGACAATGTGATAACAGTGCGTAATGACTCCCTTAACAAGGTTAGACATACAATGTCCTTGACTGAAGAATTCTGGAAATTTTTTTGTTAAAATGTGTAGAGCTGATCTGAATTCCCACCTGACAACATTTTTCAGTCAGTGTCAAGACTGAGAAGAGAATTTTCTAAGCTTGCGGTTCCCATTTACAGTCACGGTGGCATAAAAAGCGAGAGGTGAGAGTCAACAGCAGCAGGCAGCAGCAGATAACCTGAGAAAGACCGAAAAGCAAAGTACAGGCAAGTCCCTTGTCAGTTTAAAGTGGTCTGGGTGCAGAATGTCATGTGTCATAGACCTCCGTATAAAGCTTCCATTGGGCATTATTCCATGAGGTGCATGTTGAAGTAACTTCTGGATACTTTATCATCAGCTGCATTATTTATGAGGTCACTTTACTAGCCAATGTTCCTGAGAGCTTTCAGAATTTTATGTTCCATAACAGCAAAACCTATCAGTGTCCTACTACTTGATTTAACCACTTAGAATAAGTGTACCCTCAAAGTCTTTAGCATGGGGAAAAAAGATGCTTCATATTTTTATTTTACTTTCTTCTGCTGAGGTGAAAGTTGCAGACATCAACAGTAGTGTGCAGAATAACAAGCACCAGGTGCATTCATTGATCTGGGCTGTGGATCACCACAAACACCTGGCTAACAGGTAGGATCCTCACAAACAGGCATTAGCTACCTCCCTAATTCTTGAGGTGCTCTCTGAGCAATACAAGGACCCTCTGTGGTGACAGAATCCTGTATCTACACAGTTCAGAGTCCTTACACCTACCTCCACACCACTGTTTACTGGCTGTTGTTATCAGACCAGTTCAGCCCCAAGAGGGAGAGCGAGTACCTCCTGAGATCAGACTCTGGTTTGTTTAAGCTGGTCGTAGGCACAAAGCAAAGCCAACTCCTGCAGACCCGCTCCAAACGCTGAATTTGGCCCATTGTTTTGCAGGGAACAGGCTGCATCTTTATACATAATGTACGTATTAGTCCCTGAGACAGTATTTGTTTTGGAAACCTTGTAGCATAGGCACACGTACCACACGGGCTCCTACAGGTATTTTGCTGCAGTGGGGGAAGGCGGCTGCTCAGTTCAGCCACACAGGGACGCTGGTTAGGATCCTGGAAGGCATGCTTCACAGGAGATGCAGATCCTCCTGGGATTCCTGAGCAGCTTCTTTTTTCGAGCTGCTAGTACAGGAGGAAAATCTTTCCAAGCCAATTCGTCCTTTCACATTTCCCATTTTCCACATTCCTTTGTCAAAACTCTGAAGCAGCGAGGCCCAATATCCACTTTTGGGATATCATAAAACCTCCAGTCACAAATAACCACATGTCTCTTTACAACACCATGTGGCACACAGCCTGGATGACAGGATCCAAGCTACACATCCTGCTCTCTTCACAGAAATATGTAGCTATTTAAAATTATTTGTGTTATTTCTTGGAGATGAAAACCTGTGAAAGTGCCTCTTAGAAAGAATGTCCTTTGCACAGGGCTAAGTGGTGAGCTCACGTGTATATTCAGGTTGCATGAGCTATTTTTATCCCAGGTTAATTTGACTGAGGTGGTTTTAGTGCCTGCAGTGTGTTATTAGCATTGCAGAGCTGCTTCACCCCTCCACGTATTTGCTAGCAGAGACCCAGGGGCAAGCCCTTGAGACCAAGGCTCCCAGAAGCTGGTGGCAAAGGAACATCTGGAAGATGATGCTGTGTGTCGTGCTCATTGCTACCGTTTTGCCTATCATCTCTATGTAGAAATATTATGCTAGGACACACAGAACTTCATCGCACACTGCTTACACAAAAAAATCAGTTAATCCTCAAGATAACAAAAAACCTACTAGTATCTGCAGTTCAGCAGATCTAGCCAACCACAGGAGCAAGAGGGGAGATAGAGTTAAGGAACTGGTAAACTGACTCCCTGAAAGATAGGTAATTTGGGTTTTGCTCACTGAAACAAGTGCATTTTTCCTTTCATTGCTTGGAGATCTGTCACAAGCACCAATTTAAAAAACACAGGGGAAAAAAAAGAAAAGAAAAAAAATTAAAAAGAGCAAAAAAAAGGAAAATAAAAGAAAAAAAAGAAAAGCAAAAATAAAGGAAAAGCAAAAGATTGCCACAGTCTCAGGCAAAGTCAGTTTGTGTTTGCTTTTTTAGCATAATTGGTGCAGCATCTCTTTGGCTATGGCTTGAAATTTGGCTTTGACATTTGACTCTTGAGCACACTGCAGCCAGGTGCACAAATAGCAAAGAAGTTTTTCAGGGAAGCACAGCGACAAGGACGATACCGGGGCCGAGCCTGCGCCCAGATACCAGAGCTCCTTGTAGTGTTCGTTAACGAGGATGACAAGCAGCTCGAAGTCTGGGGTATCGTGTGCCGAGTTACGAACGCTGGTTCTCCGGCGCTGCTGGTTTTGCCGTGTTCCTCACGCACACGCAGTGTTTCCAGGCCACACACCAGCCTAGGGTGGTTCCCAAGAGACTTCCCCTTCCCCTTCCTGACCCTGCAGACCCAGCCCTGCGCTTCTGCAGCTCTGACAACAACCCCTCCCTCGCTCTGAGCTGTCCCACGTCTGTCCCTTGAGCCCAACTGACAACGCCGGTGAGTCCTGCTGAGCTCGAGGGGTGTAACACCAACTTCTTTAAACTTCCCCGAGTTTCTATCAGACCTCAGACCAATGTAACTGCAAATTACACAAAATGTGTGCTTGTCTCCTAGAAAAACAGACCTCGAGCAGCAAGGCAGAAACAAGCAGCAGATCACGGAAGGAAAGGACGGCTTTCACAAAGGAGCAGCTACGGGAGCTGGAAGCGGAATTTGCCCACCATAACTACTTGACAAGGCTCAGGAGATACGAGATAGCTGTGAACCTGGATCTCACTGAGAGACAAGTACTTCCCGAGCCCCTGCCTCCCCAGCTTCTTCCTCCCCCACAACTTCTCCCTAAAGCTAGAACACAAATGGGTTATTTGAGGGTGTACTTTTGCAATGGCACAGAGGTATTTTAATACAAAGCCTCCACATTATTTTAAAACACATTTGTTACAAATTTCTGTAAGTAGTTAATAAACGTAATTATGTTTATCTAAACTAAAGACATGTTTGGGAATAACTGGCATCTACCGAGCTGTTGTTCACTGCCACTCATTGGTACATGCTGATATGTCAAGGCTTACAGATGCAATATGGATTATCACCTTTGGCTGCGATTACCAAGGAATTGTCAGAATGATGTTTCATAAATGCATTCATCCTGGGACAGGTAGTGTTTTGAGGTGATAAGTAAAGACAAAATTGCAGAGTTGTGGAGAGAGATATTTCTGTTCTCTCATTGTGATCCCAGTCAGGGTTTCCTTATCAAAGCTTAGTGGACAACAGAGGAATTGCTCAATTAAGTGAAGCAAATTACAATTCCTGAAGTGTTACCTTGGATGGACTAGATGTTAAAAGACAGCAGATGCACTGTGCATTGGAGTGACATGCTTAGCTGACATTAAGACAGGTTCTAGGCAAAGCTCAGAGAAACACCTGCCTGGACAAGTTTAGAAAGAATTGTTCCTGCCTTTGTTTGAGAGATGGATTACTCAAACTTGTGAGGTTCCTTTCACCTTTTCTTCTAGAATTCCACAAAACATCTATCTACTGATAAACACAGATATGCATAGGTCTGCTTATAGAGCTCAGATTGAAGCAGTAAGTAATTATTTCCTTTTTATCACCCAGGTCAAAGTATGGTTTCAAAACAGAAGGATGAAGTGGAAACGTGTTAAAGGCGGACAGCCAGTGTCCCCACACGAACATGACACAGAAGATGTGGACTCTGCTGCCTCCCCCAGCTCTGATTAGTCCTTGCAGAAATAGGAGAGGAGTACGGAGAACGTAATTGAGCAGAAAGTGGATGCAACACTGCTCCTGGCCAGCTACACCATGAGATGATCCTGCTTGCAAAATCTGTAGCCTTGAGTCTTTGCAAGGTGTACGATGCTTTAGGTTACAGAGACAAGTGAAGAATGCAGGGAAAAAAAGCCAAAGGAGGGCATGGGTTTGATCTTTGTCTGAATGGATTTAACTCTCTCTGGAATTGTCTTACTAGCACAGAATAAAAGCTAACAAGCACTGAATATAAAACAGGAGCAATGTTGTTGGGAGTCTCAAACACGCAGAAAATACAGGTTGTCAGTCAGCAAGTGATAATGCAGCTGTACTCATATCCAACCCTTCCCTGGTCACATCTATTCATTCCACATTTGAACTTGACAAGGCACGTTTTCTTTGTGCCTTACTTTAAGAGAAACAAATACTTTGATAGTTGATGAATTTAACACCTCTATGGCTAGGCAGTAAAATAAAGCAAGATAAAAATTTTGGGTCAAAACTATACACACAGAATTCTGCTCACCAGTTTCAGAAGAGATGGCTTTCATATGGACGGTCCAAGAGGACAGGTGTCTTGTTGATGGTAGCAATTTGCAGAGGGAGATTTCTTCCAAGCTCACTGTAAATCCTGAAATTAAATTGCTAGATCTCAATTTCAAATATTTTTTCAAAGCAGTCATAGCAGAGATTAAGTCCTCAACACAATAGCTATAACTATTTTGTTTTCAATTTAATTAAAGGGAAAAGTACTTTTTAGTGCTCCCTTTCTTTCAGATTTATGGAATCTCTCTGGAAACCCACGGTTTTCTTTGTGCATTCAGGATTGTCAGAAGAAGCAGAAAACAATGATATCTGGAGTGATTTAATGGAGTTTACGGTCTACAAATTCTCATTTCATTTTTCATTGGAGACAAAACTTTCCTCCAAATAAACATGCATATCAGTATATTCAAATTACTTATTAAAAAAGCTGTTAATCTAGGCATTGTGTGGATTACACTCATTACTTACTGTCTTCTAAATCACTATCTGGATTTATGAAATTACAGTTGTGTGACCAGTTTAGCCCTTATTGCAAACTTCCCATTAATAGGGTTTTTTGGGGAATTTTTTTGTTTTTAGTGTTTGCAACTGATCAAATATTTCATACAAATTAGTAGTATCTGTGCTTTTTAAAACAAGTAAACAGGTTGTGTCTTTGATCACCTCTGCCTTTGACAGGGTTTGAGGACACCAAGAAATTTTAGCAGCAATGCTTAAAGCCACGAAAACTGACACAGCCAACTGCCCATACTTCTAATACAAATAATATGTAAAAGAAGCTTTCCAATACAGGATCATAAAGTGCCATGGCACCACCAGAATTCTTAAGAACATTTCCACTTGAAATTATCCCCCCCTTTCAGCCGAAATTTGTCATATATCAAATCATATAGTTTTAGAAAAGCTGCAGAAGCAGCTTATTTTGTGATTAAAACTTTTGGGCCCTTGGCTACCAACATAAACCAAAATCATCTCCTCACCCAGAAACAAGGCTAATAAATCTTCCCTTTCAAGGAAGCTGCCAGTGGTAGTATATTGCATCCTAATTCACTTAAAAGCCAGTCGATGGGAGCTCAGTCATACCCGTAATTACAGTTCCTGAGCAGTTCTCGCTCTGGCTTTTGAGAAATAAGGTACAAATCACCTGTGAGATCATTTTATGCTTAGGCAGTTTCCACATGAAACCATCTGCTTAGTCTAAGACATCAGTGTTTTGTGAAGGAGCATTTCAGTCCTGACATCAAAGCATCTGACCCCTGAACCTCTGGTGCCAAGAATCTCACAGGCAAAGTCTGTTGTCTGGGAGCAAAATCTCTGACCTGCAATTATGTTTCACAGAAATACACATCAGGCTTTATTCTCCTCACAGAAGGGAAGTAAGCTACCTGGGGATGTTTGACAAGGTTTCCCATGCCTGATTCTCAATAAATAATCTGAGCACACAATCACCCACATAACATCAGAAAGGTCTGTCAGGTCTTCCACAGGAAGCACACAGGCAGAGAAGCAAGACTTCCTCCCCATAAAAGGGCAGCGCAAGCAGCCCGCAGGGAATGGGGATATCTGTATAAACACAAAAATATGTGCTGTAGCCCTTTTACGTCTGTGCTGCCTCTTCTAAATACAGGAAGAGAAGCACTTTCCTTAGAGTCACATTTTACGGACATTTTATCTACCTAGCCAGTTGCCAACGCGGCACAAGCCCTGATCCGTTTTATGCAGTTTCTGCATGCCATGACGCCCCTGTTGTCAGCCCTCAGTCTCCCTGCCTCTTTCCACAGCAGTAAGCTAGTGATTTTTCCAGTCAATAGAGCTACTTGGACAACTTTAAAATAAATCAAATGTGTCCTGTACTCCTGCGTATACACTTGACGAAATCTTAGACAGGTCCCCAAACTCACCAGAAAAAGTTTAGATGTTCCATAACTTTACAGAATTACTGATTTTCAATGTCAAAGGAAATCTTTTAAAAAGGGCACCCAGAAAATGGTCAAGATTAGTGTTTTGGGTGCATCTCTCAAGTTTCCTATAAGGTTACACTTGACTGCTTGCTCTCTAGTTTGACCTATAGTCTCTAATAAATCCTCAGGCAGTTTATCTTGCAGACGAGATGAGAGAACACATACCGACCTCATTAAGCCAGGTGCCCACAACTGGGTGGCAGGCATATGAACTTTAAGAGGTTCTCTCTCTTTTGACATTATAAGCAAAGATAAGCAGTATGGGTGAAGATTGCTGGGTACAGAACCTACATAAGCAGCCTGAGTCACCCCCCAATTGTGAGTTCTGAAAATGAGCAAATGAAACTCACACCTCTCACAAAACAACACTTTGACACGTCCCCAAGATCTCCACACTATGCTATCAGATACTGAATAGCAATCACAAAATAAATAATTAAAAGAATGCCAACTATGAAGGAAACCTGTGAAAAAACCTGGATACTTCTTTTTCTATGTTTAACAATCCGGAGAAGCAATTTGTCAAAAAAAGTAAAAGGCAAAGATGCACAGCAGAAGCACAATAGACATCTATACATAGGTATACATATCTAGAGAGAGAGAGCACACAAAAGACATTTGGTATATGATGACTTCTGGAATTAAGATTAAACCAAAAAAAATAAAAAAAGAAATCCATATTTCAGAAAACCCCCTTCTTATTAAAAATCACTTTAAATTATTTAGACAAAAGCAATTAAGTTGGCATTGCAACCTTCCTGTGACCTCTAGTTTCTAGAGAAACAACATTGCAGCGTCCTGTTTCTGCTGTTTGGAGCATAGAGATCCTTTCAGGATGAGTTACACAAATCTAGAGTAGCTACCTTTACGCACTTTTCAACAGCCTGGCCTCTCCTCGTCACTCGGTGTCACCCTCTGTGCGGGCAGCCTCAATCCACACCGTTTGCTGCCCTGTAAGGTGGGTCTCTAGAGATGCACCGACACCGCTCGCCTCAGCCCCTGCGGCAGGAAACACTCGGGGTCAGGCCTGACCAGGGAACGTTACTTCACTGAGTAATGAGACAGAGAGGAACCCCACACAGGATATGGCTGTGTTCTGTCAAACTTTATTTCAGTGTACCTCTTGGCCAAGACATAATCGAAATCTTCAGCTGCAGAGTTACTGCTTCAGCTGTTGGATATCTGGTTTCTGCCCATCCTTTCTCACCACGCCATGTGGTTAGTGCTGGATAAAACGATGCTGGCTTCAGCACAACACACAGCTTGTGGTTGTGCCACGGGACCACTGATTGACCCTGTAAACTGCTAGAAGAGCTATGTCTGGATTCTCTGCCCAAATGATAAACACAGGCAAACACGCTATAGCCACCCATGTGTGCGCACTGAGGAGATACCAGCAGCCTGCGCCTTCTGGAGGAAGCTGCCACTGCTCTTCGATTAGCTGTGCAATACTGGGAGATAACGTAGATGCCCCAGATAGCATGTCTAGATACCCCATGTAGTTTAGAATATCCTATATTGTATTGTCAAATCCCACGGTCCCTATAAAAGCGACTGCAATTCTCCTTTTTCCATATCCAGGAGTAACAGAGATCTTTTCTTGACCTAGCCACGAGAAGCATGTATCTTACAGTAATAAACAAATTATGCAGAATTCTGACAACAAATACTTTACAGCTACGGAGTGTTGCCTGTATAGATGATCATTGCAAGTGTGGACAGAAAGGGAAAAATCTTTGGCACATGGGGTGAGTCTGTACATAGACATGCACAGGTCATGGCATGCGAGAGCGCTGCCCTGCGACTCCCCTGGCTGGTATTTCCTTCACTGATCATGAAGGCAATCCTGCAGTTTCTTTCGGAATTAGAAGCTCTCCCTTTCCACCTCCTAAGGCCAAGTATGATCACGTCTTCCTGGGTCTAGGGGAGTGACACCAAACATTAACCTCTGCTGAGATGCTGCTCTGCTGCAGAAACACCAGTCTCTGTCAATGCAATGTGGAAAAAACCCCAGCCTGCCGTTTTTCTCTTTTCACTGGATACACATTATCACGTGGCTAGAAAAGCCTAACGTTTTGTTAGGGAGTGCAAAGGTTAACACACACCAGATGGCAGAGAAACTTATTTCTGTGGAAGCTGGAGAAGTGTTCAGCTGAAAATACATCAGGTTGGAAATCTGGGGAAGAATGACCAGAGTTTTCTCAGCATTTTACACAGGAAAAAAAAAAAAAAAACAAAAAAAAAAACCAAAAAAAACCCAACCTGGTCTGAATGCAAACCACTGAAAGTCCTACTACTCTTTGAGGTCTCTAGAGCTGCCATGTCTCATGGAGCATTACGTGTGTTTCATATAACACACTGGTCTACAGCCAGCTTGAGAATTTGCGTGTGTATGACACTCTGTCGAGACAGGTAGAGCCCTCACCGAGGGCATGGTGCTAGCTGCTGAGCTCACACACGGCCATTTCAGCTTCACAAAAAGCGTAGTGGAAATTCTGTGCTGGTATGTAGCAGTGACTAGATTTTTAGGGAGAGTGAGTCACTACTACTGACACGAAAGCAGCAGACTTGGGAGCGGCCAGAGCTCCCCTTGATCACCTTTATCTCATGCTCCTGGTGTCATCCAGAACAGACCTCCTTCCCACCTGGCCAAGAACTCCTGTGCTCCCACCTTCCAATAGTCTTTCACATCCCAGCCCCTGGGAAATAACTGTTTTTTTCCCTGTTCACAGACGAAACAGGTCTGGAGGCACAGAGACCTGGTGCTGCTCCCCTCTTGGCACGTGGGTGCTGCAGGAAACGAGGCTGCAACCAGAGCAGGTGGGGGGCACGAGGGGAGCCTGGCACCTGCTGGAAGTGCACATTCCTCCTCCAGCCTCCCAGCCTGCCATGAGGTAACGAGGAGAGTCACGAAAGTCCCCACATGTACAGGGGTGCTGACTTGGGGGCAAGGTGTAACTAACAAACCCAAACCCTTCAGTTCACGCTGGAAAACAAGAGAGCCCTGTTAGGAAACACTCCACAGCCAGAGATTTTGACTGGGTTACATTCTGCCTGAGCAAAGCTTACAGATCCTACTTCCAGTAGGATTTCCTACGCATGGAGAGAAGCACACACAAAGGATTGGGGCGGCTTACAGAACAGACACACAATTTCTCAATTACCCGACTTTCTCCCCTCACCTCTGGCAGTGCTCATATTAAGTTTCATCAACCACTATCTCATATTTTGGGTAATTCCCTTCCCTTGAGGAAAGTGTATATCCCCCTCAAGAAATACTATATGTCTGTGTTAGCAGCTAGACTCTGAATACTGGATCCACGCAGCGATTCTAGGCAGATTGACAGGAAATCAATTTTCTTCCAGCGATTGCAGTAGAAGTACTTCTGTCTGCCTGGAACTTGCCTGGTGTGGCTGTAAAATAATCTCAGCATCAGGCTATTGCCTTTCAGGCTGTATTTGTGAATTACGATGGGGCAGTCTCCACTGCAGGGCTGGGTACAGGCAGATGTCCGCAGAGCCCTGCAGCTCCTTTTCCCCACCCTCCCCCTACACAATGCCACATTGTTCTAATTTCTACACAAAGGAAGGATTTTCATACAGGACCAGACTTTTCCAACACTATTCCCTCCCTCTACTGTATTTTTTTTTTAATAGCTTTTACACAAGGGTAAGCAGCCGGTTGTCTGGAAACTCCTTTGGGAACAGATTGCAAAGAGGTAACAGGAGTGAGTAACAGAGAGGATGGTGACTTCATACCATGGAGGTTTGAGTCATGTTTCTCCCCTTTTTAAAGAGGAAAACATTTTTCAAACCTTTCTCAATCATGCTGTGGGTCCCTGGATTTGCAGCAGGAAACAGACATGTGAAATGACACTTAGGCTTTCTTACAGTCTCTACTTTTAAATTCAGTGAAAGATTCCGATGCCCAACACTCACACCCCATGATAATCCCTCACCCATAATCCCACATGCGGATATTTCCTACACTGGGGAATTTATCACCAGGTGAGCACTGGACCAGCCACGCTACAGTGAGGTCGATGACGGGAGAGCTACCAGAAAAAGGATTGTTTCCTCCTTTCAACACTCATCACAAACATCCTTACAGTTTTATACTTTCATCTACTTTTCATTCTGTATTTTGACCCTTTTCTATACATCTACATTTCAACCCTTTCCACTATACGTCTCTCTCATGAGAGATGATCAAGAAAAGTGATGTAACTGATGAGGATCTGTGCACAGTTTCCAACTCAGAAGGAGAAAAATCTACCTGATCTAATTTCATTTCTCCATCCATATTCCTTAGCTGCAGGGAGGGAGGAGGACAGACCTCTGGCCGCAGTTTCAGGGTCACTAACAAGTCTGGTCAGGAAGTTAGTTTCCAGGGAAAAGAAGTATCACTCTCCATGATAATTATTCATTATTGTTTCTGTCTGAAGTTAATTGAAAAGGAGATTCTGGGAGAAAGTGCAGCTCAAGAAGCTGAGCTTCATTCAAGTGTTTTGATATTTCTTGCTCAGGTCACTTCTGCTTGCACCCAAGGTCAGCCCTACTCCTCTTTCCTTCAGTGTGACTGTTTTAGGTTGACTTCAGCCTATGCTTGTCTATCATTAGCTGATTTTTGCTCAAAGAATCCAATTTAACATACTCAGACCTGACTGCAATCTCCAGCTTTACACATCATTAACAGAGAAAAAAACACAGCATTTCCAGGAAATTTATACCAGGGAAACTCCTCATTTTCACACAAAGCTGGAAGCAGGCCTTCAAACAAGACAAGAGCAAGTAAAAATAAAAAATACTGCATTCCCAATAGGAAAGACCCAAAAGTTGCATTCCCTGATTCTTCCACTTTAAATGCTCTTACAGTTGCTACCTTTATTTGTGACAGGCGGAGTCCAGAACAGAACCCGTACGCAAGTACGAGAGGATCTGGTTCAGGTATTGGA
>NW_010109774.1:0-9894 GCF_000699245.1 Pterocles gutturalis
ATATATTATTTCTTTTTTAAATTTGAGGGACTCAAAAACCCAAGCCTGTCACACACTGCGAAAATGCCGAGCACAAACAAATTACTCGGCGATAATGGCCTGTTTTCACCCCAAAATAATATGCAGGGAGAAATTGAGCTGGGATGCTTCTCGCATTTTTATTCCGGCAGCTCCTAGAGGGCTCTCCTGTGCCAGGCACTTCAAAGGAATCTCTGGTTTCATCCCTGAATAATTTACTATCCGCACAGACAAGACAAAGAGCAGTGGGGGAAGCACGGGAAGTGACTTCCCAGCGCCAGCGGCGTCTATCTGTCCGGCGGCGTCGGAAAATTGATGCCAACGCACACGTATTGCTCCAGGGAGCTGGGATGTTGGGGACGTGCACCCACGTCCCTGTAAATCCCGGCTCAGGGCGGGATGACCCCACGCAGGATGGGCACCTCGGTGGGATGCGGCCGCTGCCGCCCCGCGCAGCATCCCGGCATCACTCGGTGCTCGGATTTGCCCTTCCCTGAAGCTCTGCTGGGAAGCCACCTGATTCTGCAGACACAGCACTTCGTGGGCAAATATTTCATCCCAGAATACACAAATATTTCATCCAAAATAAAAACTCATATACAAATATTTAATCCAAGAATAAAACCTCGTCTACAAACGCATCAAAGGAGCAGAGCAGGATGGAACCCACCACCTTCCTTGTCCTGCTTTCCCCAACCCCAGCATCACCCTGCAGCATCTCAGAGGACCTCAAGCTGCTCATTCATGACACGAAGTGATGCTGAGCGGGGTGCTGAGACTTTTGGAAGGTCCCCGGCACTGGGGAAGCAGCCGACAGCACCGAAACTCCAGCAGCTTGGGTGTGTGAAGGCACGGGTGTTTCCTTCTTCAGCTTTCAACCACCAAGTGTTATGATTTGCTTTCTCTTGGTTTAGCAACCAAAAATGAAGCAACCAAAGTACTCGCCAAGTTGAGAAGACAAGACAAAAGAAAAAAAAAATTAAAAGGGCTTTAAGAAGCTCCTCAAGTTTTTCCATCCTCTCATCCTGTGTCTCCGTGCCACGAGATGCTTCAGGGTGAATCCCAGGAGCACCAGTTCTGGTCCATGTTCCTTGGTCTGGTCAAAAAGGGCAGAAAAAGGAGCCCAAACCCCCCGTGGACACCAAAACACGGGCAAAGCTCCTGTGCCAGATGAGCCTGCACTCATGGAGCGCTTTCATCCTCATGCCAATGGCCAGGGACCGCTGCCGATGGGTGACTTGGAGGCGGCAGCGATGGGGAGGGAAGGGGGGATGCTGCAGCCCCAAGGGCCAGGGCTGGGCAGAGACAACCACTGCGAGTCTGGCTATCTGATCATGGAGTAGATGCTTTTCTCATCCTGCTCCCGGCACCCCGCCATGGCATTGCCCATCTTCTCGTCATCCGTCTGCAATCGCAAAGGGACAAAAGTGTTGCTTGGGCTCATGGGAGCCGTTGGCAAAATAGAGGGGGCCCACGGTCTTGGCTTGAAGCTCTGGACTCCAAGGAAGACCAGTGAAGACCCATCCATCCGTGCACCCTGCTCTAGGGGTGGTGTCTCTCACCCTGGGGTCTTGCCCATCTCATTGCGTGGTGCTGGAGCCCCTCCAAGGGTGAAGGTCACAAACATCAACTCACCTGGGCAACAGCCTGGACGGTGACATAGATGGTTTTGGAGTTCTCCATGCCGGGGATCAGTGTTGTCTTTGGTTCGTCTTTCCGTGCATTAGGGAAACTCTGCACGTGCACCTGGGGAGAAGATTTTTTACAAAGTGTTTCCCAGGGCTTTGAGCTGGCGAAGGGATCTCAAAGCTTGGGTGAGTCAAAGAAGCCAAGTTTCGTGGGGCTGAGGTCATCGAATCATCAAATCATGAAGGTTGGACAAGACCTCAGGGATCATCAAGTCCAACTGTCAACCCACCACCACCCAACACACTGACCCATGTCCCCAAGCACAACATCGACACGTTTCTTGAACCCCTCCAGGGATGGGGACTCCACCGCTTCCCTGGGCAGATGCACCTCAAAGGGGATGCAGGTGGCTGTTCTGGCCACTCTTGGGCAAGCCCCAGCCCTGGCACATCTCCGTTCAACTTCCCGAGACGATTTCACAGACAAACCCTGGGGTTGTCCAGCTGCCATCCTTCCTCCCCGTCCCTGCCTCGTGGCCCCCATGCAGGACACCCCCGGCTGAGCAGCCCAGTCCGGCCACAGACCAGGAGGATGGGGATGAGCCTCCTCAAACTGACCTGCTGGGTAGAACTGACTTGGGCGTACACCGTTGAGTACTCTGCTCCGGCTTCTGCAAGGAGAAAAAAAGTGGAAGGTCAGTGAGGGAGCAGGCTGCTGCATCCGGGAAGGGGCTGCAGTGAATCCCCATGCACGACCCACAATGCCACTGGGATGCTCCTTGCTAAGGCCTGGAGGGAATCCCGGCTTCAACTCAGCTCGGGAGAAATCCCAGCCATGCAGGAGCCCCTTGGAGCTGCTGGAGCCTGTCGGAGGTACTGGAGGTGTTTGCTGTGGGTCTGGGTTGAGGTGAGCATCGCTTCTCCTTCCACCGGCCCTCCTGCCCTGGCCGCTGCTGGAGTGGGGCGTTTGCTTCCAGCTCAAAAGGCAGAAGCCAAAGGGACTTGCTTGTGAAAAATCAGCTTTTTTATTTAAATATGAGTTTCCCAGCTGCTTTTTATTAAAATACAAAATTCCCAGTTGCTTTCAGAGGGCGAGATGCAGTTGTTTCTCCTGTTTGCCACCGTTGCAGGAAGCATTAGTGTTGATTCATTCTTTGGCTCATCAGAGGATTTAAATCCTTCCTAATCCCATTTTTGGGTCAAGATCTCAGTGCCTCTCCTTTGAAGCTCTGCTGCCAGCCCCACAGAGGAACAGCCCACGCAGAGAGGAGAACTTCGGGGAGAGCTTTTGCCCACGGTTCCCAATGGAAGAGCTGGATCCAAATTATCATCCAGGAGGAGCCCATGGTCCTGGCTGCACCCCGACATCCTGCTTGGGCACGTGCAAATGCAAAACACAAGGCAGGAACTCAGTCGTTCGTATCAGTTTTATTTCAGCTTATGGAAACAAAAAAACATGCACATTTAAAAAAAAAAAAAAAAAGTCAGGTTGATCTCTGCTGGGCATTGGCTCAGTTGTAGCAGCGATCGGCATGACAAGTCGCATCACAAAACAACCCTGAACATCAGGGAGAAGAGATGGGAACTGGTCCAGGGACGACTTCTCCCAATGGATTTCTAGGCTGGACTCGCACCCTCAACCCCTGAGTCTGGTGGGGCTGCACCTCTGATCGCTGCCCCCAGAAAACAGGCAGCGGCTGTTTCCGGCAGCGGTTGCTCGAGCCACGCGCGGTGCTGCAGGGGTGTTGTTTCTGGATGTGGGGTGCACAGCTCCTCCTTGCTTGGCTCTAGGTTGTCTCTTCCCAGCTCTTATTTTTTTCCCCAAATTCCTCCTGCTTTGGTGATCTCATGGTCGCGCTCCCGGCTCCTTCTTGCTGGGCTGGCATGAAGTTTTCCAGCGAGAAACTGCAGCAGAGCCCATCTTCAGCCACCGCGACATCGCCTGGGATCACCTCCTTTCACTCCCATCTGTGTGTGCAGGGTGGGGTCGCAGGGCAGCGTCAGGGTCCCACGAGCCGGGGTACGCTCTGGATACGCTCTGGTACCAAGTCCCGGTGGTGGATGATTTCCCTCCTGGTCTTAAATGCGACCAGGCTGTTCCCAGCAGGAAAAAGAGGGAGAGAAAAAAACACCTGGGGGAGCCCCGAGTCCTACCTGTGTTCCTAGCCTCGGCTGCAGGCACACGGAAGATCTTCCAGCCTGGGGGAGAAGTGACAAGGGGTTCCCATCAGCAGTGGCAACCAAAGTGAACCCCACGGAGCATCCTCGGCTCCAGCAGCTGCAGCCCCCCGTGTGCCTGGGCATCAGGACTGGCTGCGTGTCCCCCTCTCCGGTCCCATCTGCTTGCTGGGTCCGCAGGGACAGTTACCTGCAGGGACAGCAGCTCACCTTTGGATTTACAGTAGACGAATAAGATCACTGCTGCTAACACCGCTACCACGCCAATCACAGACCCGACCACGATTCCAACCTGCCTGTCGGAGTAGGTGCCTTAAAAGAGAAGAAGGTTTGGTAACAACATCATCAAACATATCTGCCTCTTCCTGGCATCAGAGTGGGGGGGGGAAACGGGCACGACTCTGCTTCAACACCCCGCTGAGCCCTGTTATTTAACGATAACATGGTCCAACACGCAGAGGAGGCGACACACTGCAAGAGGACGAGTGGCTTTGCAGACAGAGCAGCGGCTCAGACGCCCCAGCCCCTCCATGGCCACGGCTGCCCCTGTCGATGTTCCTTTGCCCTCTGGGGACATCACAGGTGGCTTTTTGGGGGGTGGGACCCCACATGGGCAGGGGTACACAGAGCCATGCTCCCACCTCCAGCCCATCCTTGGCTCTGCCGCTTCCCATTGCATGAATTCAATGCTCCCATTCCAAGCTGGGAATTTTGGGGGGGGACACCCTCCTCTCCTCAAATTCCCCAGGTGACAAAGACAATGCACAGATGCTAAAGGCGCTGCCCAAAAAGCCTGCCTGTCCCCCACGAGTTGATTTGGGAGGAGATGGACAGTGCTGGCCTCAGGCTCCCCATATCCCCCCTCCCCAGGTGAGGGGGGTCCGGGCAGCTGGATGCTGTTAGCGGGCTCGGGCAACACTCAGACACTTAAGAGCAAGGCTGGACACGGACGGGGTGTTTCGGCAGCTCACCGGCGGCAGGAGGGTGGGTTGTGTTTTCTGGCAGCGTGGATGGCGCAGAAAGGGGAGAGAACAGGGAGAGAGGTAAGTGCCTCCGCCGGGGCGCTGCGTTTCTCCCTTTGCCCTTCGAGGAAAAGCTGGAGCTGCTGGGAGCAGGATACGGCCCATCCCTGCCACCCACCCACGCATCTTCCCATGCCTGTTACCTGTACAGAGGGCAGCGGGTGAGATGACGGTGACGTTGCGGCTGCTGACGGGGGTTTGCGCCGTGCACGTGAGGGGGGACGGCTCTTCGCCAAAAAACACCAGCACCGTGGGTCCCTCGTCCAACAGCCAGCCCTCCCTGTTCCAGCTGTAGGAGACATCCCCGAAGTCAGACCCCACCGCGGTGCAACCCAGGGTGTAGCGGCAGCCGTCGGCCGAGCAGTTCTGCGCCGCGCAGGTCACCGTCGGCACCGCCAGCTCCCCTGCAGGATGAAGCAGGTTGTCAGGAAATCCCCAACCCCCCCATGCAACACAAAGCATTAAAAAAAAAAAAAAAAAAGCCCTCCACCAGCACTAAAAGGCGCTTACTGTACACGTGTAGGGTGAAGGTGGTTTTTTTTTCCGTGGCGGTCTTTGCAGTGTAGGTACCGGCATCGTCCATCTGCAGCTGGGAGATGGTGAGCGCTCTGCCGTTCTCGGTGAAGGTCAAGCGCGGCTTGTAGGAGTTGTCAAAAAACGTGGGTTCGGGAGGATTGCCAAATTTAACGGTCACGATGATGTCGTTGTGAAAGCTCCAAGCGGTGGCTTCTCCATCCAGGCTCTGGAGGCGGAAGGTGACAGACCTGCCCAGGGCTCTGGTCACCTCTTCTCCATCATTGTCACACACTGAGGGGAGAAGCCAGGCTGAAGGCAACGCGCCCGGGGAGAGGATGCTCCGCGAGCTTGGGAGATGGCTGGTAGAGAAGGCAGGGAAAGCTCGCGGAAAGGTCCTCGGCCAAAAAGAGAGCCACAGCAGGGCTCTGGATTCGGGCTGAGATAACCGAGTTTCTGGTTTTTGCTCCAAAGCAGAAGCCCAGTAGGATCTTTAAAGTTCCTTCCAACCCAAACCGTTTCATGATTCTGTGATCTCAAAGGCAAACAGTGCCTCTGCAGAGGCGAGGACGGCTTTGCAAAAACTTTTCGGTCTTCTGGATCCAAGCCCATCCCACCTGAACCCTCTGGGGCACCCCTGAGGATGAGGATGCACATGGCATTGCTGATGCACCCCTCCGTCTTGGGGTGATTGCAGGAATTGGGGGATTCCTTTTTATTTTAAATAAATTAATTGCCTCAGAGGGTCTGGGATAAGGTCCCTCAGGAGGACCTGTGCTTCCGCATCCCCCAAGTTCTGGTGAAGGTTCCCCTGCAGCTACAGGACACCCACGCCGCTTCCCACGTGCAAAGGGGGCACAAGGGATAGAGCCTCGAGGTGCAAAATGAAAGTGCAACGAGGGGTTTGCAATGACTCAAAAAGGTCAGGCTGGTTCATTTTCATCACCAGAGCAAAAGGCCAAGCTCACCGACATGAGCAGGCAAGAAAACATGTGGCCTCTTCCCCAAATGTGTGGCGGCTTCTCCCCTCTTCTGAGAAGGAAGAAGACATTTCCCTCTTATTTTGGCTACTTCCCATTTTAAAAATCAATAGTGCCCAGTCTGGGCTGGGGACAGAGGTTTTCTCCCCCAGTTCCTGGTTAGGGAACCGATCCCGGCTCAGCCGGACCCCCAGGCTGGCACCTCTCCCCAGTGCCCAGCCAACCCCACGGGGACACCTGTGGGACATCGAGACCCGGCATCTCCAGCTGCAGAGGAGGAAAAAGCTGGTCGAGAAGATAAACTTGAAAAAAGGAAATTCTGCTGAAACAGCAGATAAAGCAGCTGGAGGGCTCATCCGGCAGCAAAATCCTCCTCGAGGCTGCGGGGAGGGGGCTGGGGCAGAGTCGGCGTCTCTGCCCGTTGCCTGCAAACCTGCAGAAAGCACCTCCTGTTTCAAACAGCCCCAAAATACCCCACAACGAAACCATAAAAGTGCAGAAAACTCTGAGACAACATGCAGGGAGCAGAGTCTGAATGCAGAGCAGAGCAGCAAGCTCAGTGGCCGGTGCACATCTGGCAGCACCTGGGTAGAGACTGAGACGGAGCTGAGACCTGATGCATTCACTCATTAGAAGCGGGGGACAGCGCAAGGGGTCAGCACTGGGTCGTGCTGGGCATCTTTCACCCCGGTTTACCCAACCTCTTTGGGACAAACACCACCCCTGTAGAGCTGCACCCGGAGCTGCTGGTCCCACTGGTCTCAAGACCTGTCCCTGCTCTCCTGGGAGCCCCTAAAACCACCCCGAGCCCCTCCGTGGGCTCCTTCCCTTCCACCGCCGAGGGAAAAATGAGCATCTTGCACTTACTGGCTTGGTGGAGGAGGAGGATGAGCGACAGGCACCACAACGCATCCATCAGCCCGCGGCGCACGGAGAGGGCTCTGTTCCCGAGCATCTACTACAGATCACGGTGGCAAGAAGAAGATGTGTGCGCCTGCAACCTCCGCCCACGCTTCCCTGCCCCGGGGTGGGATGGGTGGAGACAGAACCACACGCCACACCATCACATCACGTGGTGACATCGAGCTGGGTACTAGAAGGGGTGTGACAAGGAAGAAAATCCTATGGCATACATATAATGAAAACTCAAGCTGAAAAACTCAAATTCCAAGCAAAGTGGGGCAGCTGGGACAAAGAGCGTCATCGTGACCGTGGACAAGTATCCCAGTTGGAAACAGCCCTGAGGTGTCATGGAGAGCATCGTGGAGCATCCTGGTGACAATGGACCTACATCACCAGGGCATCCTTTGTAAGGGATGCTGAGATCCAGACTCTCCATCCCCCCAGACTCCATCCCCCAAGACGGGACAGCTGAACGACAAGTGCAAGGAAAGCAGCGGCTTCCTTAATTCAGTTTATTCTGGGAAGGAGCATGACGCCGGCGTCATACTGAAATTCAGGCGAGGGAAGCGCTCTGAACCTGTTGGGGACGTCGGGTTTAAAATAGTCCACCCCGGTGAGGGAGGGGGTGGCTGCTGCTGCCCTTCGATGCTGCCCCGGTGCTGTGCCGTGGGAGACTGAGCAAGGGGACTGTGGGGGGTGACGGGATAACAAACGCTGCTGAATTCCTAAATCTTTCGCAACTAAGATGAGAGGCAAAGGAAGAGCTGTCCAAGGCCATCCTTGGCATCATGACTCAGATGCCCGAGGCAGTCCCTGGCATCATGACTCAGTGCTCATCTGTAATGTCAATATTACTATTTTTACACAAACTCTTTGTATTCAGCATCTGCCATCCCCTCCCAGCTGCAGGGCAAGAAGCAATGGCAGGACGCATGGTGGGACAGCACGTCATCAAATCATGAAGGTTGGAGAAGACCTCAAGGATCATCAAGTCCAACCGTCAACCCAACACCACCCAACCCACTAACCCACATCCCCAAGCCCCACAATGTTCTTCTTGTGGTGAGGGGTTGGGCACCTGCCCCATCCTTCTACAAGAACCCATGGGGAAGCACTGGGCTCCATCCTGCACCAAGTGCCGGACATAGAAGTCAGGGGGTTTTACACCATTTTAGAGACACAAGGGCAAGCGTGACCATGACCTTCCGATGATCCTGGGGGAAGTGGTTGCTTTGTGGGTAGATTTTCCAAGGAATCAGCTCAGCTGATTTTTTGCAGTGACACAAAGAGGAAGCTTGGGACGTGCAGAGCCACTGATTTATCTTCTCCACCCCATCCCCAAAAGCTTAATCCAGCCCCAACATGCTGCTCCAACAAATCTTTCCAAAAGGCTTTACTAAAAATTTATTTTCCTTTCCCTTAGCAGCGGCGCACGAGATCAGACCTGCTGTACGAGCCGAGTTATGCCGGGATTATGAAATAGCTCAGGCTGGGGGTGGGCTGGAAAGAGTTTCCAGTCCTGAGCCTTCCTCCAGGCCCCCTCCAGCATCCCCATGCCGGGTGGTTCTGCAGGGAAGATGGGAGACGCTGTGGCCAGGGGCTGCCTCCCCATTCTCAGCCCAAAATTCAGCTTTAAATAGTCCACCTGGAAGATCCTCTCCTGGTCCCGGAGTCATCAGTGGGAAAGGATGGGGATGGAAAAGTGCAGTGGGACACGGCTGCTTCCCCAGGCGCTGGTGGAGGCTGCTGGTGTCCCCAGTCAGGGGGTCAGGCACTGGGCAGGGCTCAGCCCCGCGGGGATTGCAAATATTTCTTCATTGCTTCGGTTGAAACTCAGGCGTTTCGTAACCGGCTGCAGAGCCAGACATCAAAAAAAAGTAAAAATCACTTCTGATTTTTTTCCCCTGCTGCCATTGAACCCCCATGCCTGTGTGTCACCGGTGTCACCAGCTGCCACGAGCCAGGGGCTCCCTCTAGCGAAGCCTTGGGGTGAAAACCCCCAGGGCAGGGATGAAGTTGGGGTGAAAACTTGCTCCGGCCATGCTTCCCGGTGCTGCACCACGGTGCTGACGGGCTGAGACTTCCCCTCCAAGGGGCCATTTCTCTGTCCCTTGCTCATGCCCGGCTGTGGGGTCATACCCAGAGCCCCTCTTTACCCTTTCCCGGTGCTTTAGCATCCTGCTGGCTGCCTGGAGAGATTTCCCGCGTTGTTTCAGTCCTGCTCTTGGCTCCACCATCCCATCATTGCATCCCCAGCTTGGCTGCAATGAGGGTTGACACATGCTGGAGGGTTCTGCCCCAATTCCCCAGGTATAAGCGGGGTTTCCTCCAGCCAGGAAAGTCGATTTTTTGTGCCCGGTGAGAAGAGGTGGAGGCTGGGCTGGGTGAGGCTCAGACCACGGGCATCATCACACTGGCATAAACTGTCTTGGGCTCCATGTCGGGACTTGGCATCTGCAGGAAAAATCAGGGAAGCAAAGGGGTGAGGTGCCTGAGTTGGGGGGCGCAGCTGTGGGGTGCCCTGCGGTGATGCCCAGCCAGGGTGAGGACAGCAGGATGCTGGAGGACAGCAGCTCTTACCTGGGAGCGGGGCGAGCAGCTCTGCAGGGCGGGCAGCTCTGCCGAGGGGCTGCGCGGGGGGCGTGGGGGTCT
>NW_010109775.1:0-4349 GCF_000699245.1 Pterocles gutturalis
GCTCAGTTTGGTGTCATCAGCAAACTGATCCAAGCAAACTCCATCCCCTCATCCAGGTCATCGATAAAGATGTTAAACAGGACAGGCCCCAAAACCCATCCCTGGGGAACACCACTGGTGACTGGCCGCCACCTGGACTTCACTCCATTCACCACGACTCTCTGGGCTCAGCCATCCAGCCAGTTTTTTATCTGTCTTTGGAAGAACGTTTCTCCCCATTTGTAGAATTGAGATTTGGTTCACACTCCAGATCCCATATAGTATCTTTCAGAAATGTTGAGGAAATTACGTGACTCGTCAGGGGAAACTCATGCCAAACACTGCCATCCATTACTCATTACTACTCATGACTTGTCTTTTTATCTGTCAGCTCCTCGCAAATCCTGAGAATTCATTTCAAAGAAGGAGCCACTGTTGACTAAGGACTTGAACTTTGAAGGCTGAGCAAAGCATGAAGGGACATATTTGTTTTCATACTGAGAGGGATCCTTATGCAAATCACACGGTAAACAGAGAAAAATTGAAAAATGTCTAGTTTATTGGAAGAGACTTGGAGTCATTTCCCATTATTACCAATCTCACTCTCTGTGATGTCGGCATTTATATCAGACTGTTAAGGGTTTTGAAAGCTCTGTTGTCATGTTGGCTGATATTCCATAATATGCTTTGGATAGACGATTCCCACATGCCTAATCCATTCTTCTTGCTCCAAGAAAGAGCAGGATTACTGTCCTGAGCCAGAAAGGCTACGCGGCACAAAGACGTTGGAAAACAAGTGATTATGGAGCTGATGATCCTGTTAGAGTTGTAATGAACCTAGCATTACTGTTTTTACTTAAGCCAAAAGGTTTAGATTGTTTTCTGTAAACTGAAATGAGAAAGTTCAGAGCCTACACTTGTGTTCCAAAAACAGAGTCTTTTTCCAAGTTTGCTTTTTAAGCATGTAATTGCTAAGTTCATCCATAATAACCAGAGATTGGTTAATTTGACTATAAATGCTGAGACAGTGGGTCTTGGAGCTAGATTTTTTGAAATTGCTGCCCCAGTTATTACAGAATTCATAGCTGACATGTTTAGCATGTCTTTTGCAGTGGTAAATTACCATTTTGCTTGGCAGTGTATCGAAATTAATCTACTACACAGAGAAGCCTGTCTTTTCATTTAAATAATTATTGACCTACTTCATTTTATTTTTTTAGCGAACCTCACGGCAAAAACCACACACTGTCAGTAACACAGGGTTATCTTTCTGCATAAAGTGACTAACTGCATTTTAATCAAGCAGAAATGAAAAGAGTTCAGAGGTAAGTGACAAAAATAATTAAACTCAGGGAAAGACTTTCATATGAATAAGAATTTAAAAGTTTAATTTTGAAAGGAAATTAATAAGAAGAGACATGAAGAAGTACACTGTTAATGATAGGATATTTGCCAACTGCAAGCCATGGGGATTCTCTGACCTTCCTTTCTCTTAAACATCTTTGTGGGAACCCAGAAACTGAAAAAAAAATGTTCAGTCACTTGCCTAACTCTGCTGTGTCAGTCCAAAATTTGCCTAAGTCCCCCTTAACTTAATATGCATAGACATGGTGTACCTTTTACCCCCCAAAAATCTGGAAGCACTTTGTTACCCCCTTCATAAATATTTCTCGTGTTTAAACATTCATCATCAAAGTCAGTCAGAGAAAACAAATGAGCCCCCTCTGCAGTGTTGGGCAGAGCACCATACCTGCCTGACAAGTGCTGACCAAAGCCCTTGTAAAGGCTGCCCTCACCTCCTTCTCCTTCTGCTGGCCGTAGAGACGATGCCATCAAGAAAACAGGAGCAGAGAAAGGAAGAAGTGGGCCCCAGCTTGCCCAGTTTGGAAAGAGCCCAAGGACCCTTCTTCCTGATGTATGGGCATGGCCACTGCTCCCTCTGTCAGGAAAAATTCTCCCCTGCCTGTCCCCAGGTGCTGCAGAGTAGTATCACACGGCTGGCAGATACGTGGGTAGGCGTACTGAGTGACCCTTCTTCTTATGAGGGTTTCATAGCTATCTGGCAAGGGATAGATGCGTGTGGCTGAGTTAAGGCTTTCTGCATCACATGTCAAGTATATTGGTCTCCTTAAGAGATAACACAGACACAACAATTATCTATTTTTCTGTTGTTATTGTGATATTCCCATGCTGTCAGGTTTTATTTTCTGAAAACTGTTGCACAACTCTTCTTTCACTTGGATTATACAAATGACATCTAAAGACATATTCCATATCAAAAGCTGAGGCAATAACATACAAGAACACTGTTTCAATGTACCTTAAAAGTCAGAAAATTAGCTTTGCTTCACCAAGAGAAAAGACCTTTCTGGCCTGAGCTGTTCCTTTTGGAACTACCTCAGTGCAGGTGTTCCTGTTCAGTCATTTCATTGGTGCAAAGAAAGTACAGGAATCCTTTTATATCAGCATTATACTTATCTCTTTAAAACACCATGTGCTGTGCAAATTAAAAATGGAACACGGAAAAGCACATCTGCAAAGACATGTGTGTGAAGGAGGTGAGCATGACTCCTCATTCCTATACTGTTGGCATTTCCAGTTTTTCTGTGGTCTCTGTACCTCCTCTGTTTCTGTCAGGGTACTATGCCACACCTTTGCATATATGTGTGCCTGCATGGATCTGCACGGATGTGCAGGCAGCAACAAAGATGAGTAGGGCAGTTGTGTTGATAGCAACAGCAGGTTTGTGTGGGTGAAGGTAGATGTACTGTGGCTTATAAACCTAGGACAACAGGAAACAATGGCTCGTGAAAGCCATATGTAAGAAACAGACAACTCATCTATTAAGTCATGATTGATTCATGCGCCAAGGCCCCCAGATCAAAGTTCAGAGTAATTACAGTTGAGTCATGTAGACAAGGACACAAACTCAGAGCTGGCGTAGGCATTGCCAAGACATGATACAGCAGCAATCACCTGGGTGGGGAGAAGGGAGGTGCAGCTTCAAAACCTCAGGGAGGGCTCAGGGCGACATGATGACATCAAAGTATCGGTGTTTATTTTAAAAGAAAACATTTCTTGTTCTGTCTGGATGTGAAGAAAACCCTAAAAATATAACATGCTACTTGTTGCTTAGTGTACAGCCTGAAATATCAGCTTTGTTAGAGGTAAACTGTCCTGCTGTGCCTCTCTCTGAAACTTGCTGCCAGCTAAATGAGGAGCGGGCACTGTAGGGGCAAGGAGGAGCAGAAGGGAGGTCAGACAGTGTAGTTGTAGGCAAAGCTTGGCCTTCCTTTGGCTCCAGAGGGGCCCTGTCCATCCTGGGTGTGATTATCTTAATGAAAAACCCTATATTCTCACATTTTCTTACTCTCCTTTGCATGGTGACTTCATAAAACTATGAAAAAATGATTTATGCATGATGTACAAGAGTGCTATGAGTCACAGTCAAGCTGCACAAGTTCATTCAATGAAGTGTTCCATACCGGACCAGCTATTATTTGAATTCACTGCTTTGGTTGAAGATTCCTCTGCTGCTTTGCACAGCAAACAAATAAATCACATAGTTAACTAAGCTACCTACTGGGAACACAGCTACGTGTCTTTAGGAGACTTGCCCTGACACACTGAGGGATCAAACAAAGTGCACTTTGGGGAGACGGTACCCTTCAGGAGAGTTCATGGAATCATAGAATCATAGAATAGTTTGAGTTGGAAGGGACTTCTAGAGGTCATCTAGTCCAAATGTTTCTTGCAGTGCAACAGGTCCTTCCTCTTCAGCTTGCAGAGCAGTGAAGCGATTCTGCGAGGGCACTTCGGCCTTTGGAGGAAGCCTCTTCCTCTTATTGGTCTTTGCCTTTGAAAGCTTCCACTCCTCTGCATTACGGGCTTCTGCCCTGTCTGCGTTGGTGGTCACCCTTTCTTCTGAGTGTACTGGTAGTATGGTTATTGGTGGATAGAGGAAGGGCAACTGACATCATCTACCCGGACTTGTGCAAAGCCTTTGACACAGTCCCACATGACATCCTTGTCTCTCAAGTGGAGAGACATGGATTTGACAGAAGGACCACTCGCTGGATAAGGAATTGGCTAGACGGCCGCACTCAAAGAGTTGTGGTCAATGGCTCAATGTCCAAGTGGAGACCGGTGACAAGTGGTGTTCCGCAGGGGTCAGTACTGGGACCAGTGTTGTTTAACATCTTTGTTGGAGACATGGACAGTGGGATGGAGTGCACCCTCAGCAAGTTTGCCGATGACACCAAGCTGTGTGGTGTGGTGACACGCTGGAGGGAAGGGATGCCATCCAGAGGGACCTGGACAGGCTGGAGAGGTGGGCCTTTGCAACCTCATGGAGTTCAACAAGGCCAAGT
>NW_010109776.1:0-8019 GCF_000699245.1 Pterocles gutturalis
TCAAATGCTTTACTGAAATCAAGATAGGTAACTTTCTAAATTTTTGAAGGAGTCCTAACAAGCTTTCTCATATTCTGTTTTATTATTCCACTGTACTTTCACTGATGGCTTGTACAAATGACTGATAAGCCATTCAAACCAGAACTGGTGGGTTGTGCCAGAAGGTTCTACCATTCCCTGTAAGTGCTGCAACTGAAGACAGTGCACTTTGGAATAAAAACAGTAATAACAATTCTAGTTTAACAGGGGAATTCTAAGCTTAATAATGAAGTGGGTCCAGGTCTACAAGAAATATGCTTTCCATACAAAATATATCCTCCATTATTCTTGGATAGTGCTTTTATAATTTAAACTCTCCTAGGGCAACAGAGTTTTTGAGTCCAGTTTTCCCCTGTGTCACTTGGCTGTAGCCATCCATGATATTTGCAAGTCAGAATGAACATAAATAGCTACTCACATATGCTTCCCTCCTTGGGAGAATTATAAAGAACAAAGGCAAACACTGACTTGCCAAACAATTTGCTCTTAAGTCTGTACCCAATCCAAACTGCCTTTCCCTGGGGTTATCCGATACTTCGGGAAACACCCAGATTCAGAATCTCTTGTTCCAGAGAAGAGTTGGGCTGGAGAAGAGATCTCTAGTGTCTGTACATCTGGCCACTGAAGATAGCATTTCAGCACTTGTGGTTAGTAGTATTTGGTCATAGTGAGGATTAAAAGTTTTAGGAAAACTGCCCAATGTAGAGAAAAACAAAAGGTTTGGGTTCATTTATTTATTTATTTAGGGGGTTCTGTTCTCTTCTTTTAGTACATTTTTATTCTGAAATAAAAGGAATTAAGGAAAGCAAAAAATCAGGGTTAAAACATGCAAGTCTTACTTCAGCTACATGAAGAAAACAAAATTATATCCCAGCACAAAAGCACATGCTCATTTTGCAGTCAAACCTCCCAAATAATAAATGCCGTGGAACTTGACCAAATAATTGCAGTGAGATATTCTGTAAAGTCTCTAGTTCCTGCAAAGTCATGCATATTGTGGAAGAAAGTAGCAGAAAACAGAGGCCAGGTCTGAGCCCTTTGTATCTGGGAATAAACTCAGTTCCCACTTACTCTCCTACTCATTTCATCTTTCCCATGTGAGAGACAGAAGCCCCACCAGATGAGAATTGAACCAGGATTTAGTGAGTCAGGTAGCAAATAGGGAGAAGGGACTACATTCCTGTCAATTTCTGTTGCTCTGATCCTTCTCTTCAAGACTGCATCAGACGTGATGCAGAATATACCAGATAGGGCCCTTGTGAGAATAAAGGAATTGAATATTGCAAATTGGTGCAATGGGAGCCATATATAAATACTAAGATAAATACCAATTTGACAAATTACTAGCAAAGGCACTGGAGGGAACACTACAAGATGACGCAGTCAGGCTTTTTAATCTCAAACTCTCATGACCCTGAGAGAAGACATGGCTTTCCAGAACTCTGCACCTGAGGTAAAATGTTTTAGCCATTTTATAAATAATTACCCCTTGAGACCTTTCAGATTCTAGGATAATAAAATGTAGCTGTAGGTCTTCAACTGTGCTGATATATGGATGTCCATTTCAGAATACAGAAAGATGCAATAGGTCAACATTTCTTAGCTCTGATTGCCAGTGCTAATATGTGTAAATGTACTGAGAAAGTATGTTATCTGTACAAGTTTACCTCCTTGGCTGCACCTCCTGCCCAGCACTGTGAGGGTTTATTCCTAAGGCTTCCAGCATGATGGAAGGAGACACATGCAAGTCTTTCAGATTTGCACTGAAGACAGCTCCTTTAGAGCTGACTATTTGTCCCAGCTGTCTGTGCTGAGCAGCCATTTACTTTAGTTCTATGGATACCAGCACCTAAAAAATAATTTAAAATAAAAGATTTCAAGCAACTAGCGATAGGATAATAGTCGTTTTTGCTCCTGACATCCTTGTTTCTCAGAGCTGTTAAGCAAAGGGATAATTTGCTGCAGAGGAAGTGTAGTAAATAGAATACATTTTTATAAGAATGTGTTTATTAAGGAATACCTCTATAAGGATGCATAAATGCATGCACTCTCTGAGAAAATGCCATCTTATATGAGTCTTCACAACGGTTCATATTCACGTGTTTTTACTTAGTGCTATCTTAAAGGTCTTTTTTGTATCTTCTACAGATGTTTTGTCTTGCATCGCTTTGCCTGGCAGAAATATTACTTACATTGAAATCTTTAATGTGAGATGCCCTATAAATAAGTTTTTTCATTTAATAACATTCATTGTATTAGTTCCCCCTAAAGTAATCACTTTGATGAGAACACACTCTGTGTTCCTTTATTTGATTTGGGAATAAAATTATCTTGTCTTTACTTCAGTATCTCCTCCTTATTTTTTTCTAGAATAAATAAACATGAAGCTGTCACTGCAGAGCAGGCACTGCCTCTCCCTGTTATAAACCTTTTGATTTCTGCATTGAGAGAATTTTTCTGCACAGTGATCCTTTTAGAATATGCTTGAAGCACTACATTTTCTTGCTGTCTTGTTTCCCATGTAGATACATGAAAGAGGGATCCTGCTGTCCCAGCAGATTATATGTCCTATCAAATTTTCTGTTCTCATAGAACTGATCATATTATTTATCATGAAGAAATTATTTAATGCATCAGGCATTAATTTTAGTGTAATTGTTATTATAGCAACCAAAGCCACCAGCTGTAAGATTTGGGCCCTTTTAAACCAATAAAACACATTGCAGAGCCCTCTGTTCCGTAAAGTCTTACTTAAAGTCCTTGACTTAGGCACTATTCACATACACGGCCTTGTGTGGCCAGGCCCTTGGAGCTGTCTCCTATACTGTGGTGAGGCCCCAACTTCAGCTCATCTCTAAGTCTTTGTAAGATGGAGGCTTCCTTGCCAAATCTTTATGGTATGAGCTTTTCTTTTGAAATAAGAAGACATTGAGGTATGTCTGCTTTCTCATTTTCATTAAGTAATGGTTTGGGTAATTAATCTTTACCCAAGCCTTTGGGTTAATCAAGTGCTGGGGGATGTTAACGATGTTTTTTCAGACTAAAGAAACAGACATTGTAGTCAGCCTTAGGGCACAGGTAACTTCACCACAACTTCCTTCAGTGTAGAAGAAATGTAGGCTGGAGAATAATGCTGATAACTTATATTACTACATATTTTTTTAATTATTATTGGAGGATCAAACCAGAAAACTCTTCATGTTAAATCTTGTCACCTCCTCCAGATGGTTATGCTGCTGCCTGCCACCTTCACCAAGTGGCTGCAACATCTACTGTGTAAATATTGGAGATCCTGGCCTGGAATGTGATGGCTTTTTGGCAGTACTAGGCAAAAGACCACAAGTCATTAAAAAAAAAAAAAAAAAAAAACCAAACTGTGTCTGTCACAGACAGATTATTGTTATCTAGTCTACAGCCCCACTGCCCCACACTGCACCACCCCACAGGGCAGCTTCACCCTGGCTGCAAATTCCCAAGGACTGAAAATACAGTCAAGTGGTGACAGCTCTCTTAGCCCCAAATCATCCCAGTTTGGTGAAGGGGGGGCTTTTTTTTCCCCCTCATTCCCTTTAAGACAAACAGTAAGTGGATTAATATAAACAAAGAGTGAGTAGGCTGTGCAGTATAACAACAAACATTATAGATTATGAGCTGAGAGACAGGGCTCGAAAGGTGGAAATTCAGCAGACAGTCAGAATCACCAACTAAATTTTTCTTTACTTATTTTAGGGTTTTTAGTGCCCTCTGGAAGGACATCAACAAGATTTAGACACAAGCATATCACTACTGTAATGAACGTTGACAAAAAAAATTGAGAAACTGGAACTGAAAAGGCATTTGCAATACTCCTTCTTTGGGAATTACTACCATAAGTACACCAGTTTAGAAAGCAATACCTTTGTAAGTGCTTTTACCTCATCATGTATCACACTAGGGATTATAGCATTTTAATGATCTTGGTGGATAAATTGTATGATATCTATAATAGTATGAAATCTAGGAGAATTTTTGGCCCCATTGAGGCCATAGAAAATCTCCCACTGACTTTGTTGGAGCCAGCAAAATCCATTCTAATTTTACAGGTGTGACCGGCTCCAGTCACAAGACAGGCTTATATTTTCCTCATACTCTTAATATATGAGTGAAATGTTACTTCTCATATACGTATACTACAAATGCCCTGAATTTTATTTCACAAAAGATGTTATGACATGGAATACACTTTCTTCATGAAACATGCACCTTTTAATAGCAGTTACTGAAAGGATGATATATACATGCCTATTTCTCCTGTCAGCAAATAAAATGAAATTCATAGACCTGCTTTTAGCTAACGTGATACGCGTTTTATGGCTAAATAAGGCCTTGAAAATGAAAATCTTCTGCCCTTCTCATGAGGTATATAGATCCAAATTAAATGAGCAAGTTACATTAAGGCACCTGCAAGCCTTGAAAAGGGTGCATTGGCTTGTTCATTCTTCTTATGGATAATAGACTCACACGTCAAACATCTTCTAGAGAGCAAGCCAAGGAAAATTAATCTCGCCCTGCCTTAGCTTCTTTTATATGTTTTCAGTTTTCTGAGATTCAGGCATATCTTCTGGAGACAGGACTATAAGAGACCGACAGATACTTTAGGATCAGTTTGCACATGAAAAGGTAATAATTGACCCCTGGCCACTGCATGAGCCACCATTTAGTGCATTGTGCAATTTCAGGAGTAAATCAGAATAACTAGCTGAAAAATAAAAGGGGGTAAAAAAGCTCACTTTCCTTCAGCTTTTAGAAAATACATGTTGTGTTAGAAAAGGTGTTAAATGACAACATGTTTTAACTGACATGGCGATAAATATGACCAAGCACCAACATTTTCTCCAGTGTGCAAACTGCCTTTGCAAGAGCCTGGAGAGATTCCCACTGGTTTCTGCAGGATTTGGCTTGAGCTCCTCTGCAGGAACTAGTTCATGCCGGTGGAAGTATATAGGCCCTTGGGGATGATGCTGCTGCCGCTGAGGTATTTATTTTTATAATAACTTGTTGGCTGCGGCAGAGACAGGAAGTAACAACCACAGCTCCGGCATGCAGAACTCCACACCGTTCATCCTTTATCAGTTAGAGCCCTTTGCAAGGACAGAAATGGTAAGACCCATAAACTTGGGGTCCTGGCTGCCAAACACCTCCTGCATCCTAATGGCCACTTGCCACGCTGCTGGGAGCAGCTTCTGTCCCAGCACTCTGCAATGGCTGCTGCTGCCTCCCAGCAGGCAAAGCAGACCCCTTGGGCCACAAGGTAACATAGGCTGGTGGCATCAGAAGATCACAGGATTTTTCAGACTAATAATAGGGCCAATAAAAGGCACTTCTTCTGAAGGATCCTCCCTCACTGTTCAGTTTCCAGTGGTTGATCACATCATGTCATCATTCAGGAATCCTTTCTCTAGCTTGGCTCCTAGGCACCTCCGGGCTAACAGAGCCCAGCACTATTGGAGGAGCTCTTCTTCTAGCCTCCAAAGTTGTCACCAAATTTCTCTGTTCCTACTTTCAAATCAGGTAGAAAATAGGGGGGAAGCACAACTCTCTATCCACTACCCTGAAGGAAAAGAGGGCACATCGGTCTCTGTCTACATTTCGTTAGTCAAAGATAAAATGAGGTTATTCTCCTTCCCTTGACAGACGCCAGCACTTGAAGAAAACTGAAATGGAAATAAGACTGAAAGGGCCTTTGATAATGACACAGCACTTTCTCATCACATGCACTCTTTTATCAGCACTTACAGGCATTTGAGAACAGAGTGGACCCCTGTAGAATTGGCTGGTTTTCACATTTTTAAGGATTGTTTTCTCACTTATTTCCTGTTTTCTTACCAGCAGCCCCAATGATATCCAGAACCTAGATAATAATTGCATTAGTATCTCTGCCAGCTTTGTTTAAACTCCCTTTTCTACTCTAAACAAGCTTGAGCTCCACTTATTCCCCTTTTGATACATAACTTAAGCAAAACTTGACTTGACGCCAACAATAGCTAAGAGAAAGAAAGCTTGGGCAGAATAGGAAACAGGTAATTCTGCTGCTGTTGCAAGTGCTGGAACATAGACTTAGCATTTTCTAATAACTTTTTCCAGCTGCCAGTTACTTGTTCAAAATGAAACACATATACTGTAGGGGGAAGAAGGCTGATGTGTTTCTAAGTTAAAAGAAATGTTTTCAACATCTGTGTGCCACCTGGTAGCCTTAACCAAAATTTTTCCCTCCTCCCAGCTGTTGCTTGCCTTGCTATGCATCCATCGGTTGCCACCTCCACCCCAGCAGTAGTTGCATTTCAGTGGTTTTGTGCCTATAGCATGATGCCAGAACCTGTAGGATTCACTTCGTTTTCACTGAGTCCAAACTGCCACTGGAGTTCCTGGCGAAGCAATCAGAAAAAGCAACCAAGAGCCTCACGACATAGTTTGGAGCATCGGAGTCCTCTGGGATCCAGCAGCAACTGAACCAATTCTGCAGCACGTAGCCTCCATGGAAAATCATGAGCCCCCTGAGCATCCACCCAGCTGAACAGGAAAGCCTGTGTTAGTGTTGGACAGCCGTAACACCTTCATGATTTGTGAACACAAACATCAAAGGCCACTGAATCTCAGAGTCCTAGCTCCCTCTCCTGGCAGAGCACTGTAGTGGTAACAGCAGCGGGGGCTGTGGGGGTGCTCCCCCGGCACAGGCCAGCCTGCCCTCCCAGCTGCAGCTCCGCAAAGGGACGTGCAGAGGAACCATGACCCCAGCGTACAGTGGCTCCTCTCTGCAAGGAGCCCAGTGGTAATAATGCAGATAGAGCTCTGCCAGCAGATTAATACAGGATTAGCAAAGGCAAAATCTGTTCTAGTGAAGAACATCTGTGATATAGCCTTAGCTGCATAAAAAATATGTACTTGAGCACAGACAGAACTTCACTGTTGCACATTATGTGCAGTCCTTAAGGTTGGGAGTAGTACAATTTACTCTCTAATGCTTTGATACCAGACTGACTCATGTGCAACTGTGCCATGATTCCTGTCCAACAGCACAACCTTCCTCTGTTTGCTGTTTTCTGTGAACACTGAGCCCACAGAGTGCTTCCCTAGACTGTAACTTACTCCTTGAGAAACACACATCTATCTGGCTAGGTATGAATTTATCACTGCAGCAGGTAATGCACAACACAGGGGCTCTCATTAGTAGTCTCCAGCCCTTCAGAAATATACATTTCATTTCCTTATGTGAACACACGTCTTTTTGACCCTATGTCCCAAGAAGCATCCACGGCATCCCAGCTTAGTGAAACACCCACTGGCACCAGGCCCTTGGGCATGACAGCTGTGGCAGCACCAGACCTGAAAGTGAGACAGCAGCCATCTTGGCCCAGGTCTGAGCCAGGACCCTTCTCAGCCAGTGGCATGTGCCTGTGCTGCTTCAGAGAAAGATCCAGTGTGAAGTTACCCCATGGTGGCCCAGGCACAAAAGCCACCAAGAGCCCTGAGGAGCAGGAGGCAGCTCATGAATGTGCACAATGGTTGCTGTTGCGGTTGTGTTCTCTTCCAGGTTTCACACCAGGACAATGGTCTTTTGCAGGTCAGTGGCTTGCTTCACACAGAATCACTGAATGTTAGAGATTGGAAGGGACCTCAAAAGATCATCTAGTCCAATCCCCCTGCCAGAGCAGGAACACCTAGATCAGATCACACAGGAACTCATCCAGGCAGCCTTTGAATGTCTCCTGGGAAGGAGACTCCACAACCTCTCTGGGCAGCCTGTTCCAGCGCTCTGTCACCCTCACCGTAAAGAAGCATTTTCTCATATTCAAGTGGAACCTCCTATGTTCCAGCTTGAACCCATTGCCCCTTGTCCTATCACTGGATGTCACAGAGAAGAGCCTGGCTCCATCCTCCTGACACTCACCCTTTACTAATTAGGTCACCCCTTAGTCTCCTCTTTCCCAAGCTAAAGAGACC
>NW_010109777.1:0-20697 GCF_000699245.1 Pterocles gutturalis
TCTTTTCCAGCCTTAATGATTCTATGACTCTATGATTTTTAATTTATAGAATATCCATTTCAATATTAAATCCACTCATTTAAGTTAAAAGATACATTGCATTGTGCCTTTATTTTAATATCAAAAGACAGGAAGTGTTTGAAGCCCCTACTCATACTATTTCAGCTCCTATTCCATTTGAGACAGTTGCTCTGGTAAATCACTTAGGCTGTGATTCTCTGTGCTTTAGTTCTCCAGCCACAGGAGCAGTCGCACCCTTTAAGGAATGCTTTGAGGATAACTAGATTAAGTATTGTGAGGTTTGAGATCACATGCAAATAGTTACAATTGAGAGAAAGAATTAAAACACTTTTCATGTAAATGACTATGCTATCAGTGTGCAAATCAGGGTTTACATAAACAAAATAGCGCATGCATACACATATATGTATATATGTTCATGTGTATACACACATATATATTTTGAGAGGGAAAGCAGGCATTTAAATTAGGCAGACAAAAAGTCTAGCATTTAAATGCATCCTAATCTTCTGAATGACATTGATTTACTTTCCATCTCATTTTGATTTCATTTTTCCAAAACAAAGTATTTAATCCATGAGCAAAACCGATAAAAAGGTTTTAGACAGAGTGTTAGGATCCTTCCAAGGCTATCAACTTGTGAGAGCTCTGCCACCTGTAGCTTCCCAGCGTTCTTCAGATCTTTCCTACTGTTTGATTTTCCACTCTCTGCCGAGCTGTTTTACATCCAGCTGCTAGAGTTTGACCAGGTCTCATAACCTAGACCATGTCAAGGTTTGAACAAGAGCATGATAATGGAAACAGCATGCTGGCAAGACAGTGTTTTGACAAGTTTTACTGGAGATTTACAGCTGTGGTTTTGCTGGAATACAAGCTGCACTGGGGTGAGGCACAATAAGGAAACTTACGCATCAGTCTATGAAAGGGATAGAGCTATGCCGTTCAATAAATCCCATTGTAGACAAGATCTTAGAAAGCAGATTATTGAAAGAGATTCCAGAAATATTTAGAATTGTCTTTAAATTTTTCAGAAAACAAAAAAAGAAACCGGAACATTGTCTACCCCCTGCATCCCTGAATATTTCCTATATGGTCTGGGAGCTGGAAATGTTTACATATTTTAAGCTTAAAATTGAAAAGTTTTGATTGAATATCCATTTAAAATACAAGTAAATTTGCTGATGCTGGAGATTCTTGCTATTGTTGAATTATTTTGGGTGGGTAAATTCACTAGAAGGGAGTCCCAAGACAAATCTGTTCTGTAAATGGCCATACCTTCTGTAGCCATGCAGACAGGCAGCTGTTGCTTTTGAATATTTCTTCAGATCATCTTTCACTAATTGTGGTCCAGTTTGCAACACTTTTTCTCCCTTGTAATCTGAATTTAAGGAGTGAGTTGTCTTCTGTTTGTTGTTTGTTTTGTTTGTTTTTTTTTTTTTTCTTCAGTTCTGATAAAAACCAGAAAACCAAACAAAGGTAGAAACAATTCCAAAACAGGTAAAACACCCTCTAGGAAAAGAACACTCTAAATTAGTTTCGGTGTTAGACATGGAAGTGGTAACAGTGTCTTTTATTAAAGTTCCCATTACAAGATGCTGCATTCTGCCACCTATAATTTTGTTGTATTTTAAATAATTGAGCTGACAATTCAAAAGCTGGTTTCCTTTCTTAGGCAGAATTACATTATTTTTATATATATTTTAATTTAAGTCAGAATGATTTGGATATTTCTAAAGATGAAGCTTGAGAAAAATATATTACTTTGTTCATATTAAACAAGAGAAATCTTTCCTTTGAAAGAAAGTAAAAGTTATCCAAAGGAAAAGGAAAAAGCCTTTATATCAGGGATGTGCCTTTGGCCATCCTCAGGAAAGGCTGCACAGTTTTGTCTGGAGTTTAAGTCTGTCTGGAGTTAACGTGTCAAATGTGAAAACTCAAAAAAGCTATTAAAAGCAACAGTTGTTTTTATCTGAGCTTGGACCTGTTTGTTTAGCATTTGTTAGTTCCGTTTTTTTGCCACTATTGTAATCTTAGAGACCTTAGGGCTGGCAAACCTGCTGTCCAGGTACACCAGCACTATCTTCTTTGAGAGAACGACCATGGACCAGGTCCAGCATTTAGGGTAGAACTCTAACACCCTTACAGTCTTACAGACATGCTAACTCATGTGTGCTCTTGCCATGTATTGACAAAACACCATGAAGGATTTCTGAGACCAATAAATCCATGCAAGTTTTTTTACCCTAATTTTTTTATAAAGGTCAAGATACTTATTTATTATGTTGTACTTGCATCCTGATCTGAATTTTTACATACCTTATCTATCATACGGCACAGGAAAAGCCCATGATTCATAAGTGTGTCTTCTTTTGCTCCCTTTCTTTTACTCCTGCTGTTTAGCAAGACTGTTCACAGACTCTTTACCTTTCAAGCGCATTTTTGCATGGATGCTACATCTGCCAGCTGTATCTATCTTCTGTAAGGCCTGCTTTGACTAATTCTCTAGAAAACCTGTATACAATCATACCTACGTGAATGTTCTAGCAGGAACACTGAGCCCACCATCACAACCACAGTCAGCGAACCGGCACATCCTGTAGCCTGAATAATCTGCCCCTGTCCCTCTCTCAGGCTCTTCCCCAAACCGTACAAAAAGAAACACAACACATGAGAGTGAGGGAGGAATAAGGTTGTATTAATGAATAAATACAAGTGACAGTAGGATTGGGGAGGAGGAGAAATAGGATCGACAGCCGGAAAAGAGAAAATTGGGCTAATCAAGCATGAGACTGGGTGCCTGAGGGAAACAAAGCTGCATGAGGTTTGCTGTGAAGAATGAGACTGAAGTCTGGTGTGTGAGTGACTGCATCCATGAGCTGGTAAAGAGACAAAGTATAGATTGGTCTGACAAGAGAAATAACATGAATCAAGGAAGCAGTTTGCTGGAAAAGAATGACCACTGAGATTAGATAGCTTTCTGAGGCAAACAGTAAAACTGGAACATAACACAGCAGACTGGAAGAGGACGGTTTGGAAAGTTTAGGTAGAATGGAACAGACCAAGTATTGTGGGAACTGACTGTAAAACCAGTCTGAAAAGGAAATACTAGGAATGGTAAAACAGAAGAGGTGGATTTTTTTGTTTTAGTAGTTTCAAAAGGCTCAAATATATAACAAACCAGTCATGCTGGGACTGAGTAAAGAGGAAAATAAGAGGGAACGAGAGCCCACCATAGTGAAATGGCAATAGGATGATTAGATGGGACAATGCAAAATGACTCCAGGATGAACCCTTGATTTTTTTTAATTCCAAGTTTCTTCTATCAGCAAATATCTTCTGTCTGCTGACAGAAACACTTTATGTGGGAAACATTTAAATTTATTTCTTGTGCACAGAGCATAAAAATCTGCAAATACTATTTCTTAGTTACTCCTTTTGCTCAAGACCCTGATCCCTGCTCAGGACACCTGGGGAGGCACTGTGATGCCCTGAGATGGAGTGTCTCTACTTGCAGGTTGTAGTTGAAAGGAATTCCTACATATACACACAAAAAACATGTGCACAGATACATACCTACATATAAGAAAGAAAACAAACCCACAACTTAAAGGACTCAGAAGTTACAAAGTTCCAGGATAAAATTCTTAAGTAGTGTTAATTCAACCTCCTTACACATATGCATCATGATATAGTCTTCAGTGATGTGATTGTTTCCACAAAAATCCTGGCACATTCAATGCATAAGAGGTATATTCAAAGAGTAAATGAGGTCTTATTATTAAGAGGTTGTTTGTAACTAAAATGGGACATCAAAAAGAAAAGGGAGGATTTCCTTGTTGAGACCTTTGAATATGGTTTTGAGGAATTTCATTCCTTCCCTCCCTCTTCCCATCTGTGTGATGTTAAGCAAGTCATGCAAACCAGACTTTTCTGAGGTCATTGCTAATTGCATATCCTCATGTCCTGCATGTCCAGCATGAGACATAAGCACCTATGAGAAATTCTCTGCTCTCAGAACTGCAACTGAACCTACTAGAACCTGAATGTGAAAAACATGAAGAGCTGTATAACATCAGCTTCTCAGGAAAATTAAATAAATATCTAAAGCAGGCACCTTAAAGTACCAGGGATAGTCTGACTTTCAAACATCTAACCCTTCTCCTCTACTCTGCTCTCCCATTTGCAAATTAGAGGTTACAATGACCTTGACTAATAAGGGTGTTGCAGAAACAAATTCAGGAATGTTTGTGAAGTGATCAAGCAAGAATCTCTAGTATTAAACACCATAAGAAGTACTAACCTTAGGATTAATATCCTGCCTGCATGTACAGTAGGGATTCTTGGAAGTAGATAAAGCCTGGAACACTGGGCTTTTTCACTGATAACTACACCTGATTAACCTAAAACACAGTTTTAAACAGTTTCTCAAATGAGTAACCATCTTCTATCTTTTACATTAAGCAATAAAGAGCCCTTAAAAAAACAAGAGTAGAGAGTCATGTAATTAAAGTTAATGTCCTAATATAAATATACAAGAAGGCTGAATTAAAGTTGCATAGGTAATCTTAAAGGTGCTTTTTCTAAACTCTGAGCAATGAATGTCTTAATACAGTTCTAACAGGATTGCATGTGCATTTGGGCATAGAAGTGGTATTTATAAGCTACGTGAATGTGTGTCTTGTATATCCATAATACCTGTTTTTTTTTTCACTGGCCTCTTTGTCACGCTTCCTCACCGCTTCTCTTTCCATCATTTTGCCAATGAATTAAGTGAATTCAGTAATGATTTAACTGGGCTTTGAAAAATGAACCATATTCTCTCTTAATCTAAAATAGAGTACCTGGACTAGCAGGTCTGAGTACATGTGAAATGAGGTAAAACAAGCTTATGAATCCACAAGTGAAATACAGTTTTCGAACATGTATTCAGTGTGTGGGACTCAGTACTGCACACTTTTGAATTGTTTGTTTTTCCAGCTTCTAGTCTTTAAAGAGGGTACATTATATGTGGCGGGAACCACAGAGGCATGTCTGCTGCCAAGAAAACATATTACTACAGTTCAGTAATGTAGCCTAATTGTTTTCCCTCTGGTCAAGTTACCCAGAAATACTTGCTTTTCTACAGCTCTGCAGTAACAGTGAGTTAGATTAAATGACCTTCAGGAGAATTAGGGCCATTTTCTGAGCCTCTATTACAGAAAAAGGCTTCCTTCTTTGGGAAATTATGTATCCTCCCTGATCTTGGTATTTTCACAAATGGAGATTTCTATCAGGAATGATCATTTTATGGTGAAAAATGTTCTTGCCTCGTGGATGTGTACATACCATACTGTGTGGGATAGCTGCAGGACATGAAATGATTTGCAGGTTACTAGGGCAATAAAACTACAATGGGGAAAAAGCAAAAATAACTGCAACATTTAGGACTAGCATCTTCTTGTTCTGTACCCAGATGTACGGGACAAGGAATGAATGGGCAAAGACTGCCCAGTGTTCCTGGACAAAGTAGTTAGCTTCCTTCCTTATCAGGAGACAAAGAATCTAAAAACAGGAAGAAGGGCAAACGATTAGAGGAACTGCTCCATAGCCCCCCTTTACAGATGCATGCAGTGTGTCTTCTATGCTCCCTCAGGGCTAGGACTATGCTTACATGGCACAATCCAGGTCCTTAGAAAGTGTGAACACATTCTCAGCACACTCAGAGCTAAGTGAAACAAATTAGCTTATCAGTCTCTGGTGGAAAGCTGCAGATTGTTTCCTTACTTATCTCTAAATAACCTACTATTAAGTTAAATTTGATAGAGGGGAAAATTCTGTCATCTGAGGAAAATTTTATAAAGCCTGTGAATCAAGTACAGTTTTCTATAATGAGTCTAATGAGCTGGAAAAGGCTGTTCTTCAGTTAGTAGTGTAATTTAGAAGGCCCTGCTTTGCTGATTCTATATATGGAAACTGATCTATTGATTAGATCTGCTAAACTAATTGAAAAAGCCAACAAAATAGACTGAATGTTCAAGAATTCTGTGAGGTAGAGATAATAGAAATAATTTAAATATTTTATACTGATTTAAAAGTAGTGCAATTAAATCTTTCTGGTAATTAGTAATTTCTTTTCTCTACCAGGATAAATATGTTGTGCCTCAGCATAATTACTCACACAGGATAGTACAAAGCAAAACTGGCTAACAGTCTACTGTTGGCTCGTCCTAAGAGGAGAAATGAAGCATAACTTAAGAAGTGTTTGGGGTTACAGGGAGTTTCTTTCCAGGAGGAGTATGCAACTTTACTTGCCCTGTGAGCTGTACAGGAAAATCTTCATTTTTGGCTTCATTGTGGCTGAGACACAAGAGGTATATCCACACACAACCAAGAGGAAGGGAACCTCCAGAAACAGTTCATACTTAAGAGCTGACACCAGCCCTGCAAGGCCCTTGTTGCTCTATTTCTAGGCGGTACAGCACTGTCTCTCCTGGTTCTTTCAGACCTCTCCCAGCCACCTGCAACCATCTCTGTCACATGGTGTTGTGTAAGCAAGGAGAAACACTTTGACTGTCTTCAAGTTATATATAGGCTTGGGAGCTACTGCTTGGTATTTAAAGGATATGAATGAGGTGCCAGAAAAGAAGTGTAATATGATGAAGTTATACTGAACTTGAGCTTATAAAATGTGTGTTTCATGGCTCATTTTCAAGCCATCATGGCTCCTCTTTATCCAGTAATTTTACTTGCAAGGAACTTTGTAGAAACTCCTGAACCAGCTAATATAGTAATGTATTTTCCAGGAAGAAAAGAGTTGTTACAGCAGGTCCTTTTGAGAGTGTTGAGCTACATAAAAATTTTCATCAGTTTTTGTAATTTGGTTATGACCATTTTCAATATACTGTATAAAAATAGTGCTGACTCACCTTGATATTCCTAATTATATCTGTAGTTTAGATAAGTTAAAACAAGGTTTCTAGAAGCACTGCAATCACAGGTTTTGCCATTATATTTCATGCAACAAACAAACAAACAAAACTCAGGGTAATATAAAAATCATCATTTTCTTGATAGACTAGTGATTTGGGACAACTTGCAGCTGAGTAATTTTTGCTATTGACAAACAGCAGCCATTTGAAAATCTTGAACAGGATTTTGCTACAAACTTGTCACTACTCTGAAAGTTGCATTTTGTTTGAGATGTAGCCACAAATACTTTCACCAGATTTTTTATTTCAGCCTTCTTGTTTTCTCTATTTGGAACACAAGGACTTTGGGATGGTGGTACATTCTGTTAATAATTAATTTGTTCCTGCTGGTAAATTTATTTACTGTAATTAAGTTTTCTAAAAATTTGAAAATCTCTGTGGTATGGTTCCTGAAGTACTAGGTCAGCTGAAGCCATTTAATTAGGAAAAAAGTGCTAACAGAATACTGACAGTCATAGTCCTACTTTGCTGCTCCGTGCTTCAAGACCCAAGAAAAATGCTAGGTAAATTTTTTAAAGGTTGAAGTTATTATGTGCTATTGTTTTGCCATGGAGTACATAAGAAAAAGTAGAAATACTTTGGAAGGGTGTTGCAACTTCAGAATTACATTAACTGTCTGAAATGTAAGAGGAATCCTGGCACATAAGTGGTTTGTGTAAAATTAGGTCTGAATTTTAACTGTGACTGAAAGATTGCTAGTTTTCCTTGCAATCTCTTTAATCAGTTAAATTTTTTTATCAAAAATAATGCAATATGAACCAAAAAACACATGAATTCACCAGTGAGTGGCATGGTGATTGGATAGTGCTGGGATTATAAAATAAACACCATAAAGTAATGTTGAAGAAAAGTTAATTCCATTATAATTAATATTTCTGCTAGCTGTCATTTATTCATTAGCAGATTACATTGGGCAGGATTTTCCATCAACATCCTTTTCTTTACTTTTATCAAAGAAAGAGTTAATATTTAACCTTATCCTAAACTCAAAATGCTTGTTCTCCACTGTACATGTGGGACCTAGATTCTCCGTTGCCTTGCACAATGTTATTATTCATATAATTTTATATAATTTCAAAGTGTGTGTGAAAAGCAGAATGCTTGTATATCTTATGCCTGTATAGAAAGGAGTAAATTAGGCGGGCACATGAGCATGAAGAGTACTTATTCTTGTTAATAATCCAACGCTCACAGTTATCCTTGTTTAATTTTTTACATCATTATAAAGAATTAGTTTAATTTACTTTCTTTTATCTAGGAAATTTATTAAACCCAATATCACTGCAATTAGAAATGAAATTGCTTCATATACAATGAAAATAGCTTTATTTTGCAGTGGTTATTCCACTTATTGACTTACTACTTTTGCATGAGAAAGAACATAACTGTCCTAATCTCCAGAGTGCTTATTCTGCACACTTTACAAGCCAAAGCAACCAGATGTTGAGCTACAACTGACTTTACTGCTTTTAGGGACGTATATGTATATATGTTTGTGCTAGTGATGTACTTGCAAGCAAATAGTGTAATAAAATTTAGAAGAGTCCGAATGCCCACTCCTCCCTACAAATCTGGCAATTATTAAAATAAAACAAAGCAGACAAAATAAACAACCAAAAAAACCCAACAATCAACTTATTGTAAAAAAACTTTGAGAAACTGATTGAACATCTTAGTAGGGACTGCTCTTAGTATAACTTTCCTTCCAAGGTTCAGGCATTAATAGAGTATTGAAGTAATTTGTGCTACACAGCCTTTTCCCAGAGACTGAGGACTGAAATCTTACAGGTGTATTTTAATTACAGCAGTTTAATAAATTTATTTGCACCAAGTACTGCAAATCTATGCTGACATTTCCAGAAGCTGTGTTCTGCAAGTTGTAATTCCTCCACATTGCATAGTATATTTATTTACATTGTATTATTTAAAATTTTTGCAAGAATTCTACAACATTGATTCCTCTTTGTGTGAAATGGAACCCACTCTAGCACACTCTAAAAACTGACAGTTGGATAATAATGTTTTTTGTTTTGATATAGACAAATATAATATTCTGTTCTTCATTTAAATAGCTGTAAACATCACAATAGATCAATTTCTCCATTAATTTCTCTTGGAAATTTCCTCTTCAATGTGATTCAATTTTTCCATGTGCTTTTTTTTTCTTTTAATTTTTTTTCTCCTTCTGCATAAAACATTCTCTTTCTGTCTTTCCTTTTAATCCATGCTGCAGAGAGGTGCTTTCCCATCATTACATGGCAGACAATGTGCCCACAACAGCAGCAGGGAGACAGGCATTCTGCCCCACAAGGAATGACCTGAAGGCATGAAATGCTAATGCAAAGATCATGAAAATGCAGATCAATGAGAAAGACCAGGAAACTAGAGGTGCCCTGTAACTGTGTTGACTACCTCGAGAGAAAGAGAGAGGATTGCTGAGGGTCTGTCATTTGGGGAAGGTTCACACCAAAGGCTGTGAGCTGAACATATGAGAGTGCTTTAGGCAGTAGATGAAGCAGATGGAGCAGATGAAGCAAATGGATAAGAATACCACTGGAAGCAGTGTCTGGTATTTCCACACCATAGATTTGTACTTGGCCCTTCATCTTTCACTAAACAAGAGGGTGTGGCTGCTTTCTGCCCTTGCAAACCTTTATCTGTGGCATTTGCTCTTCAGGGCTCTTCCTATTTCACCTGAGCCAGCACAGAAACCTCTACAAAGGACATACACTATTACTCTGGGATGAACTTTGCTCAACAGCTTGAATAGTTCAGGAAAGAAATGGAAGGAAGACCAGTTTCTTGCACTCTCTCATCTTTGACCGCAACTCAACTTCCCGTATTCCTCTGGTCTGTATCAAGCTATGTAATTTCACAGTAGGGACTGCTTAGGTCTCCTTCTACAGACTCTTTATCACAGAATCAAACCAGAGGGTGCTACTGCAAAAGTGTTTATTTTAAATAACTCAAAAGTGCATCAGTTATGTGGTCTAATTTTCAGGATCCACTTTTAGTAGTAAAAAAAGTGGAGTAGAATGTTATTCAAGTTGCACATGCTACGACTGTAAAATAAGTCCTTACATTTATTCTTAGATTATCAGTTCTTCTTAACCTTAAGACAGAATCAATCAATTCCCCTTAATCCCTATAAATGCTTTTACTTTTAAATTGTTACTTCATTTTTTTCAAGTCTTCAGTTCATAAAGGAATAAGAATTAGCTCTGCAGACATAACAAATTAGTCATATTGATCCTGCCAAAGATACTGAATTATTAATAATCAGCCCTAAAACAGATTTAAACTCACAAAAACCCTTATGAAATCTCTGATACAAACATCTGGGTAATGTATAAAACCTTTTTTTTTTTATTTCCTCAAATCTGTTGCATGGTTTAATCTTCTTCACTCTTTTATGTTACTTGGGATATACATGGAGGAAAACATAAAAATAGATATTGCCAGTTTTGCTTTCAAGTTTTGGGAGGTGACTAGCATTCTTAAATGCACTAAAGTTCCACCAAAGGGAAAAAGATAAAAAAGAAGAGAGAAAGTCAGTATTCTTTAATGACGTTCCAGCTGTCTTATTTCTCAGAGCCTTGTTTGCAGACAGCCATATCAGCACTCCAAGTGAAATAAACTTTATTGGCCTGAAGTGCCAATAGTGAATGACTGTATTACAATTGCTGATATGCATACTCTGGTGCCAGAGACTGCTTAGACAGAATGAATATTGTTGTTATAAATTACTCCTCAGAGTAGAGGGGAAAAAAAAGTAAACACTTCTGCTCCATTCTCAGACAACCTGTACTGAGGTTTATGCCTGTTAAATTTCCAGTTTGAATGAGCTGTTTTTTCTATAGGGATACTGGAGCACTGTTTAGAGATGGTCTTTCGGTATTGCATGCTATGTTTCTCCCACAGGAGTGCACTCTCTATATGTTCCCTCCCCTGTCATCAGCACCGTACCCTTGGGGAGATCACAAGAAGGATTAAAGAGGTTATTCCTTTAATGAGAGTCATATTCTATGATCTTAATTCAAAGTGAGTTGTCTTTTTCTTCTGTAAATGTCCCATCAATTTAAAATAGGTAGTCCAAAAGGGAAAAACTTTTATATCTTTGTACTGGGCAACAATATATATAGTCAATAAACGCAAGACAAAAGTGCTACTGTGAAGCATGCTGGTTGTTTCATTATCATATAGTGTAAAATCATTAAAGACTAGAATAGCCCTAGTGACTTCAGCCCCTATTCATGTAATAAGGTGCCGTTAGGAGATAAAAACTAGTCTGAATAAGTTGATAAATTCTTTATTAGAATCCGGACCTTAACTTATGATTTATACATGCTGTACACTCATAAGCATCACATGAGATCCTCTAACCCATGAATATGAAGTAAAATTCTACTGCATTCTATTTCAAACTTTTGTAAACCATGTTTGCTATTGTATGTCCAGAGATCTCTTCATGGTTGTCCTTTACTCATTCACTGAATTCCATGTGTATGGAAGAAGAACATGTTCACGTGTTAAGTTAGAGCAAGATTAGCGTACATTATGGGCCACAGTCAGGTTTCAGTTACCTTCAAGTTCACCAGGATTTTAGCAGAGAACTTACAAAGTGCTTCTAAAGAAGCACTGTTTCTTGCACTGCATTTCTTCTCTCCCTCACAAATGGCCTTCTCTGTTAAAACCAGCATATGGTTCTGTCAGGACATAGCCCCTGACCAGTCCTACTGAGGTATCAGAGTCAGTGTCCTATTGCTTAGCTACCTCCCACCCACAGCTCATCCTTGAAACAGAGGAATGGTCCTGACCAGTTCCCGCTCTGTTCAGGGGGTTCTGTGTTACAGAGGACCGCAAAAATCTGAGTTTTCTCATTAGCCCTGTGACCAATCCTGGATGTTTTCAGTCCAGGTTGAAATTAAAGGGATAATACAGCAAACAGGCAAACCTAAGATTCAAATGCAATTTATAGCCTGATACCAGTTCATACGGACATACTGCGTCACCAGAATCAAGCAGAATTAGTCAGCTGTGAACAGATAGATTACCCTAAATATCACGTTGTTATAAACCAAGACAATTGTTTCCTGCTAACCACCAATGTATTTCTAAATGAAGTTTTAAAATAAGAGCTAGATCTTCACTGTATATAAATCAGCATTCTTTCACTGAAATTAGGACAAGACCCTTGTTTTTTATTAACAATGATATAAACTAACTATATAGTTATACTTTTCTGGCTATTGGAAATATAACAACATAAAAAATCTCTTAAGATTGCCCTTAGATCTTCCCAAAATCCTGGTGCTTGGCCCTGGACTTCTGTTTTGTTTATTCTTTTGGGGTTTTTTGTGCTATTTACAGACACAAACTTATGCAAAGGTTTTAAACTGCCATAAAATTGATAGCTTCTGAACTCGGACATGGAAATGTCAACACAGTTTGGGTTTAGCTCATATGTAAAAGATCTTTGAAGTTTACATGTGCTTAGATTTTGTTCCTAACTTTTGACCAAGGCCTAGACTACAACGATAAAAATAACTTAGTAGCATCACGTAAACCCAAGTCATCTACACTCAATTTATGTTAATTTTCTGCCTTTGCTGATTAGTATTTTTGGGTCATTGCCACTCTATGGTTAAACCGGTATAGTCTTGTCAATAAGATGCTTTAAACAGTGCAACCAGTAGCTGCATAATTTAAAAAGTGCAACTTTTTGATTCACATAACCTACACTTATTTTTGTGGCAATTGAAGTATGAAACTCAAGGCTCAGATTTTCTTCCTGAAGTACTGCCTGGAAGCTTGAGGGAAGAGTTAGAATTGTAAACCAACAAATTGTATCCAGCCTCCCATGATTAATATACAAACACAATGTTCTCCTTTTATCAAATACTGGCATTAACAAATCAAGTTGTTAAATCATTTTTTTTTCCAATTAAAAAGATTCCATTAAACAGCTTTAGGTCTACTAGAAGGAAGCAAAGCATGTTACAGGTGATATGGGTACTCTGTTGATGATGTTTCTTATTACGTTTACTGATTATAGTTATACTGTGACAGTGTCTACAAGCCTCAGCCCAAATTATAAACCATTGTGCTAGAGTCTGCAAATGTAAACATGGTGAAAGAGTTCACAGCACCTGTAAGTTTTCACATCTTCCAAATCCATAATTTTTATCAATTGAGATTCTTGCTTTGGTATATGAGGACCGTACAAAGCCTACCCACTACCACTGGGGAGGCAATTTTGTTTCATATGTGAAAATAAGCTATATGATTGTGTTGAAGTCTATATAGGTCTTTCCAATGTATACAGTAGAACTTATGTGAACTCCACCAATTTATCTCCACATCAGATTCCCTTGAATGCCCCATACACCACATGTTATGGGCTCTAAAGAACCAAAGGCACAATAATTTAATCACAGTTGCAAATCTACAGAAAAATGCAATGAGTTACTACATATAATTTCCAAGCTGACCTGTGGGAAAAAAAAATACAGGACATACTTCTGAAAAGGACACTTCAATTACAACTACACGATAGTGCTAAAGGGAGAGCATTAAGGTAAGTCTATGTCTTGACCTACTTTTCTCTTTATACTTCCAGGCAGAATTCTTTGTCCATTTTTTTTAAATGAATGTAGAGTTTGGGAAAGGAATTAGGGTGAGAGCAATGGAAACTGAGCTCCGAGGTGAGTTACAGATTTAGCCAGAGAAACTGAAGAGTCTGTATGTTCCCAGCAGACCAGTTGAAGTGCAGCACAGAGAGATTTTTGAGAGTGAGAAGTAGAGTTCTATCTTCATGTACTTTCTGTCCTTGGCATTTTCACTAAGGTATCTGAAATAAGGCACAAAATTAATGGTGGATTTTGTCATATTGACAATTGCCAAACTATAATTGGTCTGAACACCTGCATTCCTGTTCTGCACCTCACATACCAAAAAAAATGATAAACGTTTTGCACATTAACCTCTTCTGTTATCCATCTTTTTAAATTATTTATGTTGCATTAGTATTTACCTGTCTATTTTTTTTCTTAAGGGAAAAGATCCAGATGTTCCGTTGCTGAAATACAGCTCATTTTTTTATGGTGGGGTCCAACTCTCTTAGCTCCAGTTCCACATCATGCAAATGTATGGATATAAAATCAGGATGAAAATCCACTGAAAAAGTGCCCATACTTATCCCTTATTTATAGACCTTATTCACTTTCAGAGAACAGAATCATACAGATACTGTATGATCACATCAGTAAAATACAGAGATGCACCATGGGAAGAGAGGAGTCCTGGGCAGGGAGCTGGGCTTTGATTATGCAGTACTGTTTCTCTGCCCTTTGCTATATTCAAAGCACTTGCTAATATTCACCCTTGTTTATAGACTCTATCTGTACAGCCCTCTATGTTACAACAACAGTCCACAGACAAATGCTTAGACATGTTGAAGTTAATGAAAATATACTATAGCTAAATGTTACTTTTCTGCATCAGGGCCTTTTTAGTGTAGAGAACCAGTCGTTGCCCAGTTTACTGAACAGATCACTTTATGGAACACATCTTCTCCTCCTCCACATCCTGCCCTCTTCTATCTATCATGTTCCTCCCCTTTTGTCTCAGGTGTAAGCAGATATCATGATAATAGCCTCACCTTCATTCCCAGACAGACCTAAAAAAAAAAAAAAAACCCAGCAAAAATGAATTAAGGTGCATGCCATTCACATATTGAAGTAACAACTATTTCCTGTCCTTTAAGAACAGGAGAAAGGCCATACAGGATCTATCCAGCCCAGTATTTTGTCCCAAAAAGGATAAAACCAGATATTGGCAGATGATTACAAGAACAGATGCTTATAACACCTTTTATTTCACCAGTTACTTAGTGGGGACTTCCTAAGCCACATATAGTTCCCATGTATTTATTAAGCCTTGGCATCCTTCTCTTGTAGGGAACTAAAAATTGGGAACCATTCATGGTTGTGTTTTTGTTTGGTTGATATGTTTATGAAATGGAATTCAGAGGTTAGAAGAATGATATACACTTCAAGGCATACTCATACAGAAAAAAGACAAGAGGAGTTACTCATTTTTGTGTCTGCTGCAGCAAGAAGGATGGCTCACCGCAGTTATTGCAAACATGAATTACAATAAAGACATTTTAAAACCTGCAGAAATTATCTCCACTGCATGCTGTAACAGGCATAACAAACCTGCCCAATTTTGGCTTCGTATTGCTGTGGGAGAGGTGTTAATGACCTATTGGAATTGAAGCTGATTACAGGTCTCATTAAACTAATGGGTGGAGTAAGCATTCAACTACCCTGAGTAGTAGAAACAGCTCTGTGTGCAGGAGCCAAACCCAGCCTGACAAGACCATGTTTTCTAAAGAAATGGATGAAACTGAAAAATGGCTGTTCCCATTGCGTAAGTGATGGCGTAGGCAGTCGCCAAGGACCCCTTGTAGAGGAACACACAGGAAGCAGCTGTTCCTTCAGCCAGGACAGAGAAGCCCGAGGCTTTGCAGAGCAGTTATCCAAATGCAAATTAGTCCCACTACTAATCATATACATGAGACATATATGTTCTCTCAAAAATTAATCAAGAAAAAAACCCTCATTTTCTTTCTCATGGTAAAGGAAATCACGTTTGAAAGTCTCAGAGTCAACGAAATATTGAACAATACCTGCAGGGTGGATTCTTGACTGTTTTTTTTGCTTCATCTGCTTACACTTCTGCAGGACACTTAAGCTACACCACACTTACTTATTGTCCTACATTTATTCTTCAGAAATATTTCAGTTACTCCATCTGCAAAATGGAGACCACAGACAATTTGTCTGAAAAGAACCAGAATAGTTGGTGATGAAAAGTGCTTTATAAATACAAAGTATCAATTATCCCTGGTCCACCTGCCTACTTTCACAATGATGACTGTCTGTCAGGAAAAAAAAAAAAAAAAAAGTAATACCTTCTTCAGTTAATCAAGTTAAAAAACCCAAACAAACCAACTGCAACAAAATCCTTAAGGCTTGTAGGAACAGATAAGCAAGAATAATAAAGAAATGGTAAGGGATAATAGAAAAAGATATATTTGTGACACACAAATTTATTCCAGGAATGGCATTTTAACCATACTTCTTTCAGTGAATGTGTAACAACAGAAAATAATGAAATTCTATATTTTATCTATTGTTCTCGGCTTCAGCAGGTAAAGTTTACAACATTTTGGAACACAGAAAAATCTTCTGCTGGAATTTATGCATCTGCTACCTCCATGGGGCTTGTGGACACTATTGTGTTATGCAGGTTGTACTAGTACAATTTAATACAACTGGTTTGTTAGTAAGCGTGTGTACATACTCAGTGCCATGTGTATATGTCTTATAACACAAAAATGCATTTTAAATTATACCAAATTCTTTTATAATGTTAAATCTTCTGTGCACTTTGATATCAGAAGTTTGTTACTTCTAATTATAGTCCTGCAAGGTATATGGGAAGCCTTTACCAGTATTCCTGTTTTACAGAGGAGGAAGACTGGGACAGGTGGCTTGCTAAAGTGAGTGTGAATCAGTAAGCCGGCATGATGGTCTCTCTGCATGTTTCCAGTTAACTAGCCAATGCTGCCCCTCTGGGAAGCTTAATTCCTAGGTTGCATGTGCTGTGCCTTGTGACACTTTCACATCAAAGCCTCCCTGAGTGACACCTGGCCCCCAGATTGTGATTTGTCTCATCTGTGCACTTCACACCCTGGCAGGGTAAAGCAAAGATAAATCTGACCCACAGAGACAGGTAGGAAGTCTCTGCCCCCTGTGCAGCAGGTTTAGTCACTGCTATACAGATCCTGTAACGTGCGCTTCTGACTCCATCCTGATGACTAAGCCTGCCTTTATAGAGACTACACTCAGGGCTTGCTACCCTGCTACCCTTCAGCCAGAATCTCAGAAAGAATGCAGGCAGGATTCTTCCTCAATGCCTCCTGAAAAAGCTTCAGAAGCTAAATAGCTTAAACTTCTTCAAGAGGACATATTTTGCATCAGTCACCACTATCTGTAGAGACTAGGCCTTGTCGTCTGCAACTGCTTTTCCCGCGTTAGGATAACAACAGGAGACATTTGTTTCACTGTTGCAGGCAGGATACTGGGCATCCTCCCAGAGACCAGTTTCGCAATCCACAAATAAGGCTGTACTCCTACAACTGTTACCAGACTAATACCTGTCTGTCATTCTGTGAGGGCTGGCAGTAACAAAACTCGGTTTCCTACAAAACTCTGACTTGTTGACTACCAGTTTTGACAGTCTCAATTAGGACATTTATGAAGATTTTACTGTATATCGTACTACTGTCTCCCACCTCAGCCTTTTCCTCAGGCATAGCTATTCATGGGAAGTTCTGATATATTTAGCCTCCCCTACCCATTTATCTTCGTAGTTTGAAGAAATTCTTTGTCCTTCAGACCTTTACTTATCAAACTGTATCACTAATTTTGTCCTTCTCCTAGGTAAGGAGAGACTCACGTTTAGTTACATACACTTTGTTTCCTTAGGCAAAGAGCCAAGAATGCTAGCAAAAACCTTATTGTTTTCTCTAGTCTGACTACAGAAGGGTGCATTACTTTCTGAGACTTCCAAATAAAATTTCTGTCTGTTATTCTGAGAAAGGGAAAGTCGGGTGGAAGGGTCAAGTTGGTGAGAAAAGCTGTGTACTTCCCTTTGGAGAATTGCCACTGAATGGTCAATGCATATTTTATAGAAGCAGAAAGTTCAGCTCATATACACAGCCAGATTTGATTATCCGGTTTAAAGCAAACACCTGCAAAAGCAGTGAAACAAATCTAACAAGTCAAAATAAATTAGAGTACATGCTATCTATTGATAACCAACAATTGCATATACGAATGAGTCTTTTTCCCGTGATAAACTCTTATGGGAACTTCTTTCATTGACTGTATGCATGTCAGAGCTGTGAGAATTCCATTAAAAGGCAATGACCTGTTATGCAAATACCAGACTTTGAAGAGGGCTTTTGTTTGCCAGTTGCTGTTTCACATAGGTCTTTAACATGTATCAGACTTCTGCATGGATAGAAACTATTTTAAAATATTTTCCTGTTTTTCAGTGTCTTGACTCAATAATATAATGAGATACTGAGATGATACTGTACTGAGGTAACCCAGAGATACTTGTGAGAGAGTGACATAAAGACAATCACACCTGGGAGACATATTTGTCAGAGCAGGATTCTGCTTAGAACCTTGATGGTATTTATGAACAACTAGTAATGTTGTGGTTCTGCCTTTATAATAATGAACAAAATTTCAGCTCTTTTGGCCATTATTTAGACAGTAAAAGATACCTGTCCCTATCACACATTATGACTTTCTAAAATTTTCATAGGACAAAAGTAAACGCATGAGCGCAGACAAGCTAAAAAATTCTCTATTACATGGTGAAAAGCAGATAGCTAATTTTATGTGCTTTTCATACGCTGCTGGAGACTGAGGATCCAGGCTTGTGTGATGCAGCTTGATGAGAGTTGTGTTTGTAGTAGTGAATATCGAGCCACATCTGCAGCATCTCTAAAATAACTATTCAGGGTCTCTGACTGTATAAAAGACCTTCAGATAATTTGGCATAACTCTAGAGAAAAGCAGACAAACAAGGTCAGAGAAGATTGCTAAGTCAATTTTTCCAGAAGGAAAAAGAACTGACTATATGATCATTTGATTATATGGCCATTTTTCTCAAGAGCATCTCATATTTTTCCACTTTTACCATTTGATTTTAAAAGGTCAGTGCTAATGCATTTAGTGGAGGTTGAGTAGGAGACTTTTTGTTTTCTTCATTTTCTGACCATCAATAACAATGGGAAAAGTTTCTTTAAGTTCTTCTTCAGATCATTGAAGAAGATCTGAAGAATTGGAAGATCACTGTAGGTCTATTTTAAAATAGGATCTGAAGTAGCTTTGCTACTGTCTGCCATCCTTGACAGCTCAGTCTCTTTGCCTTATCAGGCTCATTTGGTATTCAGGGTCACCTGCCCATTCCTTAGTTAAACTCAGTGGTATAAATTCTGACTTTTAAAAATATGTACATTGCTTGAAAAGCTCAAAGCCGTCTAGTACTATTTTGCTACACGACTTCCATCGAATTTAATGAAATTTGTAGAGCTACATCCCTCAGCTGGTTTTGCAAATCTCACTTATTGTCTACAACAGGATCCTTGCACGTGTTTACTGTGGCAGAATTTTGGCACTATAAACTGAAGTTTAATAAAGGATTATCTTTTTCACGAAACTTAGCTGAGAAATAAATGTGGGCAAACACAGGCTGTTAAATTAACTCCATTTCAACCTCCTTGAAACAGAAGATTTAGTTTTTCCTTTTAAGGAAATTATAAATTGCACAACAGCATCATTTTACATTAAAATTTTCACTATCAAAATATAAAGTTAAACACTAGTAAAATTAAATATTTTCAGAGACTCAAAGTACGATTTTGAAAACAAATGTTGAAACTCAGAACTCTAACACAAAACAGAATTTCCACTCTTCACTACTCTTATGAAAAGCTTTTGATTCCTAGTTACCCAATGTCTTCAACTCTCTACAATGCAGCTTCTGAAATAAGTTATTAATATTTCTTCACTTTATAAACAGACTTTGTGTATAGAATAGGATCTACTTTCCACTCATTTAGAGATGTAGACTCTCAGATGGTAGTCAGACATCTATACACAAGGCTAGGCAATCAGCAGGGTAAACAACATGGGAAACAGCAGGACAAAACCAACTTGTCCAGTCCCCTCTGTGTGCTATTGCAAATTTTTCTTTCCATAGCCTCTTCTTTGAGAAACCACAAGTCCAAAATGTGTAGGGCACAGTGAAATCACCAAAAGAGCACCCCAGAGCCTTGTGCAGAATGAAAGGGAAAGGTATCCTTAGGGCACTGAGGGATGCCTCCCTACAGCCTGCTGACAGAGCAGTCCTCATTCACAGGCCATATAGGCAATGCTGGCCGCACATCTCAGTCCAGAGGAGTCAGTTTCTCACAGAGCTGTGTGTCTAACTTCTTTGCAGCAAGTGAGGACAGGGAACTGGGATATTACTTCTGATCCTGATACTGGCTAGAAAAGCATCCTGGGAATAGCTGTGGTCCTTACTCCAGCAATACGAAAGGACTTTTGAACTACCGAGTATAAGGACATATATAAGGTAACACTAAGCTATTATTATCTTTCTGTGTATGCAATACCTCAATTTGCAAATGTCGCTGAAGTGAAGTGGCTTCATTAAGCCAAAATGTCAATCCCATACCATTCACATACAGATGGGAATTGAAATCCCCTTTGGCAAGGGGATGAATGGGACCTGATTTCATAGAATCATAGAATCATAGAATCATAGAATCATAGAATGGTTTGGGTTGGAAAGGACCTTAAAGATCACCAAGTTCCAACCCCCCTGCCATGGGCCTAGACCAGGTTGCTCAAAGCCTCATCCAGCCTGGCCTAGAACACCTCCAGGGATGGGGCATCCACAGCTTCCCTGGGCAACCTGTTCCAGTGTCTCACCACCCTCACAGTGAAAAATTTCTAAATCTACCCTCTTTCAGCTTATACCCATTACCCCTTGTCTTATCACTCCACTCCCTGATAAAGACTGGAAAATCCCCATCTCTCCTGTAGTCCCCCTTCAG
>NW_010109778.1:0-457 GCF_000699245.1 Pterocles gutturalis
GACCCAGCAGGACCCCCTGGGGCCCCCCCAGAGCAGCCACAGCCCCTCGGGTGAGGCTGTGGGGTGCCCCCGGTGCTGGGGGGATGCTCTGGCATGGGGCTGTGGGATGCCTTGGCCCCACAGAAGCTTGACATGAACTGCAGCACCCTGAGAGCCTGCGGGGTCGGATCCTGACCCTGGTGGCACAAACCTGCTGCATGCAGGGTCTGGCCACTGCCCCAGAGCCAGCGTGGGGACAGGGTCCCAAGCCATCAACCCGAGAATGAATGCAAACACCAGGTAAACAGAGGATTTCAACCTTGTAAATAAAACATCACTGTGGCTGATTGCTCATTATGGAAAGGTTAATTGCAGAACAGGCTCGGAACGGGTCCCAGTGCTGGCTATCCCGCGGTGTCCCGTGGTGCTGGTGCATGGGCTCAGCCATACCTTGGGTCCCCCATCCCACCAGCTGGTC
>NW_010109778.1:561-1026 GCF_000699245.1 Pterocles gutturalis
GGCACACAGTGTCCCCACAGCCACCCACCGCCTTCCTCCCACCGCTGCCCTGGACTCACCTTGGCCAGTCCTGCCCACTGCTGTTGCCCAGGAGGGGTGGCTGTCCAGTTTGGGGGACCCCCAAGGCACCCCAGGGGATGGGGGTCAGCACCTTGGTGCTGTGAGCCTTGCCGGGGCGGGCGCAGCCAGCTGGGTCCCACGTGCCGGTACGGGCGCTGTGCCGGGGAGGGATGCTGAGCGCCGGTGGGGCACAGGGTGTCCTGCCCGCACGGTGCTGCCCTGCCCACGGGGACCGTTCATGTGCTGGCCGGGGCTCCAACAGGAACCATCTGCGACCCAGCCCAGAGCTGCCTTCCCTATCAGCCATTGGGTCTGGGCTTCCCAACAACTTCCCCTTCACGCCGGCTTCACTTCCTCACCGCGAGGGGCTGGCGCGGGGCAGAGTGGCATGGGGAGAGCCGGGTA
>NW_010109778.1:1214-2137 GCF_000699245.1 Pterocles gutturalis
CAGCACCGCACAGCATGGCATGGCATGGCATGGCATGGCATGGCATGGCACGGCTGTCACCGTGCACCTCGGCACGGGAAACATGGTGCAGCACGGCACGGCAGGACCAGCGTGGTGCAGCATGGCATGGCACGGCTGTCCTGGTCATGGTGTACCTCAGCATGGGCAGCCCCATGCAGCATGGCATGGCAGGACCAGCATGGTGCTGATGGCATGGCGCAGCTGTCACGGTGCACCTTGGCATGCCAGGACAGTGCAGCATGGCATGGCAGGACCAGCACAGGATGGCTGTCAAGGGTGCAGCATAGCACAGGCGGCACCATGCAGCGTGGCACAGCATAGCCAGCACGATGTGACATGGTGTGGCATGGCATGGCTGTCATGGTGCAGCACTGCACTGGCAAGCCAGCATGGCACAGCACGGTGCAACCCCGTACAGCCCAGTGCAGCCCGGCACAGCACGGTGCAACCCCACACAGCACGGTACAGCCTGGCACAAGTACTCTGCAACACTGGGTGCTCACCCCTCCTTGCTTCAGCCCTGCAACCTGCTGGCACCTTTGCCTGGGGACAACGATGGTGACAAGGATGTCCCCTGGCTCCTGCTGCCCTCCCGCACTGCAGCTGCAGCCTCAGTGCCATGCACGAGCCAGCCAGGCTCCCCGCACCAGGCATCACCCCGGCCCTTGGCACTTGGGATTACCCCCCTGATGGGTATGGACCCCCCTTTGCAGCCCCTCCCTGCACCCCCAGGCCAGCCCTCCCCACACTGCAGGCTCCCCGACAGCCGCCAGCGAGAGAAACAACTTGTTAGAAAACCGAAAGGCGGCTCCGGGCTGCAGGTGGGAGGGAGGGAGGGAGGAAACGTGTCCTAAAAATACAGCAGCGCCTGCACGGTCCCCGAAGGTGGCTGAGCAGATGGC
>NW_010109779.1:0-5575 GCF_000699245.1 Pterocles gutturalis
GGGCTGTTATCTCCGTTCCGTGACTGCGTGCGGGAGTGGTGCACTCACCCCCCCCCCCTTTGGGAATCGTGAGTGTAGTTCTGGGGATCATTAGCTGGGGCCAGGTGGTCGTTTTCCCCCCACTCCGGTCGAGGGAGTATCATTGTGTGTCACTCATTCTTCCTCCTCCGCTGGAATCGCTGGCCCAGAGTGGGCTGGGCCTTTGGTTATCGGGTGGGGGGGCAGTGTCACTGTGTATCACTCATTTGTATATTTGTAGATAGTATTGTTTTTAATATTATTGCAGTTTAGTTATTAAATTGTCCTTATCTCAACCCACGAGTCCTCTTTACCATTTAACCCTTTTTATTCTCTCCCCTAACATGGGTGGGGGCGGAAACTGTGTGAGCGGGTGTGTGTGGCTTGGCCCCGAGCCAAGGGCTAACCCACCACACTTGTGCTGTGGATTCTCTATAACATAATTTGTTAGCAAAATTCTCCCTTTACTTCTTTTATGAGGTGAACAGTTTTGTGATATGAGATGCATCACATGCAAGAACTAAACTGACTGGGTCTCCCACCAGTGCTACAGTCTAAAGACTGAGCATCAGACAGGTACGCCTCAAGGGAATTAGAAGATAAATAAGGATAAATGGGGGAAAATTAAGGATACAAGAAGAAAAGAGACTTCAGTGGATGGCATAATTAACAAAGGTTAGTCCTTAATATCTCTTTGTAACCCCTAGTATCTTCTCTAACATCTAAAATATAATTGTGTATTCTGCCAGAAGCAGCAGTAATAAGACTTTTCTTGGAGCAACTACTGCCTTCATGAAACTTCAGGGAATGTAGTATCTTTGGAGCCTACTCTCTATCAGATGTGCTGGAAATTGGACAAGGAAATTCCTGAGGTGTCAGACAAAGTAAATATGGCTGTGTAAGCTTCATTTTCTTAGGAAACCCACTTCAATAAAAGGTAAATGACTTACCTGGTGTCTGCTAGCAAGCAAACAATAGCCCTGGGAGGTTTTCCTGATGTCTTCTGTTGCCTAGCTCCATGTCCTTTCTTGCAGAGTCCTGTAGTACAAGGCCGAAGTGACAATCTGGCCCTTCCTTTTCAAGTACTGCTGTTGTTTCCTTTCTTTAGATTAGAACAATGTACGTTATCTAACTGTATGTAAAAAGGTCTGGTTACCTCATTATTTCTCCTGAAGCTGCTTTCTGAATTGGATGTCATTTGCAACTTACTTGGAAACTTCTTTTTTAACCTTGTTTGTCTGCCATTAATTAACTTAATCAATTTTTGGATTCTTTCTCTCTTTCTATCCTTCATCCATTTGCATTTTTTTTCATCCCACTCACATTATTTAATATGACTTTGAAGGAATGAAGATGCTATAACATTATTAGTGTGAATGGTCAGAAGAACATAAGCAACAGAATATGGAATATGTTGTATCTGGGTTTGTTGGCTGACCATATATTGATGTGCTAATCAACTGATGTGGCTTGATTGGGTGAGATTTCAAGCACTCCTGAGTAACAGCTGCTACAATGATCACACAGAGCAGAACTAAACCCAAAAAGTCCCAAGTAATGTGATACACAAGATCCGAAAATGTGAAGTTTGCTTCTCCATGGCTATTTGTATTGTAGATTTTCACACCTGCATAGTATGGCTATAAAATATTGTCAAACCAAAGTCTTTCAAACCATTTAATAACAACACTTTGCTATCTAGACCTGATTGAGATTCACAGGTATCAGTTGTGAGACAATATAGGATTACTCAAATAACCTGGAGTCATCAATGGTTTCAGTGGGACATCATTTGAATGCAATTAGAAATCCTGTCCTTAAAATCAACCTAACACAAACACAAGCCTTTCATGCATATCCCCTGTTGATATTTAACATCTGCAGTCTCTTTAAGGAAAGCAGAGGGGGCTAAATGGATCATATGGAAAGGAAACTCTTAGAACAACAAATAAGAAAAAAGTTAATCAGTTGCAAGGAAGTAATTATTGTTACCAGAGTAATTAATATCACCAGAGAACTCTGACCCTTCAAAGTATTTGCCAGCTCTTTAAGGCTGTCCTCATATATAACAGACAAAAGGTGAACCGCTTCCTTCAGGGACTCTGAGAATGCTATATCCCCAGCTTGCAAATATTTGCATCAAAGTTATTAGTTCTGATTCTTTGTGACATGGAGCCTAATTATATCTGAATATCTTCTCATAATAAGAGAAGTTACCGACATCGTGTCAAAACCACTAATCCGTTCTGATTACATTCGGATATTTTTTCAGGTTGCCCTGTTATTTTCCTCTTCTTTTGTATGATGCTTCCACAGCATACTTGAGCATCTTTTCTTTCATTGCTCATGATAGTCTGCTCATCTGGGACCTGTGAAGTTATGCAAATAACAAAAGCAGAAAATTGTGCTCATGGGGACAAGTTATCATCAAGACTTACGACTTGTTTCAGACACTATCTTCTAGCTTATTGCACTGTAGAAAAGAAGCTTTCCTTAGTTGGTATTTGTGCAGCATTTTCAGGACAGAAAGGATCATAAAGTTGCTGTGTTACAAGAGATCTGTGACCACTCAATAAATCTTGATTGCCTTTTGATCATACTGTGGCATCCTGGAGCTTTCACTGTGGTCAGAGACAGCACTGTGAAGGAGGAAGAAGCCCCAGCTTCCTCTGTTAAAGGAAAAGTCCCAGTAGGCATTAGCAATGTGGAGTCCGTGGTAGGTCGGTGAGCACCAAAACATTTCTGTCTTACCGACTCTTCTGTCACTTCATAGGAATACTAGCAGCATCATGCCAGGAGCTCATAAGCCCTTTTCTGTTGGTGTTGTGCTGGTAATCTTTACTGGCAGCAGTGTTGGGTGTCACCAGTGGGAGCTGTGTAATGGCAGGTACTACTTCTAACAGGGGCAGCAACTCCCTAGGTTTTAGGCAGACATCACTTCAAGTTCCTGAGATGGTGTAGTTTCTTCAGTTTAGTGCTAGGGTTTAGAACAAAAGTCCTAGAGGCTGGCGCGTTAGATTCAGGATTTAGAAAAGCCAGGTTGCTTTCCTCAGGCTCCCTGTGTGACTTTGGACAGGACGCTATTCTCGCTGGCACCTCCAGTTCCTATCTATAAAGAGGGGTTGCAGCTTAGGGGTGTTACAAGTACTTCTGCTTGTGAGAAGCATGGAAGTCAGGTTCAGAACAGATAGTGGCAGATAAACATCTCAAATATGCATGGTTTCCAGTGAATCCTTGGTGCTACCCAAGTTATCTCATTATAGATTTAGATACTGGCTTTGCTCCAACTGCTCTGTCAACTGTACAGCACATCTTCTCCCCATCTTTCTTCCCAGATACTTGGAGGTGTGCCTTACTAAGAGGCAACCAAATGAGCTTGAGGCAGAAGCTGTCCAGAACAAAGAGGGAGTAAAAGATCAATTTGTATTTCGAAGGCCAAGGAACTTTGACACGACTAGATTGAGCATACAAAGTGGATGGTTAGAAAGTTGGTGTACCTTCTATGGGGCAGTGCAGTTATTGCAATTCCTAGCTTCTGCTTAGAGATACAAGCCTTTTAGGAGGTCTGAAAATTCATTGTTCCAGAAATATGGATGAGACAGGGAGGAAGCTCTTGTTTATGCTGTTCCAGTTATCCAGTTTACTGCAGCAGTTCTTGATTTGATGCATCGGAACAGCCCTCACAAGTCAATACGAATAGTGGGAATGTTGCTGAGGAAAGAGGAGTTAGCACTCGGCAAAATGGATAGCTGTATTTGAAGGAGATATTGCAGAGAGAATCCTCACTCTTCCAGGAGTTATTTTTCCAAGCCAGATTTCACACTACCTCGTTAGTGTGAAAATGGACCTCTTGCAATATGGATTAATTTTCTTTGTAAAACACTTACTAAAATGGAGCTTTGGACATTTTACCTGAAGTTTCTGTGTGTTCTTGTAATCCAGTCAGAGAGAAAGATATCTTGTCATTTTTTCATTTCCTACCAGCTGAAAAAATAAATGTAGTTTTGCTGTGCTGCGACATCGGGAATGCCCTTTTGTCCCCCACATACTTTGCTCTGCACACGTCCTTTCTGCACCCCCTCAATGTGATTCTACTGTCTGATCTTTTGAAAACAGCAAGCAGCTAGGGATTAAATACAAAGCCTGACGTTGTGCTGAGTGAATCGATTAGCAGATAACACCAGCTGCCTTCAGTAACTGATGTACGTGAAATTTGTTGTGTGCTAACTCCAAGGGATCTGAGTGACAGTAATGAGTTATGTTGCTATACCTTCCTGATGCCTGACAGTTGCTTTGCAAACACAGTAACTGGAGAGTTACACATTGAACACTAATAGTGAGGAGGGGTGTGTGTGTCGAAATTGTCAAGGTTCTTGGTGTTACTTATTTTTCTAAGAAACTGTGTTTTTCTTATCCTTGTCAATTTGCCTCATTGAAAGAAAAATCAAATCCTGGCTATGACTCAACACCAGACGGAATAAATTAAAAATAAATGGCATCCTTATCACTGAATTGCAGTGACTCTGAAAGACTGCAGAAACACGCTAGGAGTAGCACATGGTTCTCACATTATAGTGTTCTCTTCTTGAGTGATGTGGGATGAAAAAGGATTAAAGAAAAATAATGGCCTTTGTTTACAGTGATGTCAGGTTAGCAAAGCTTTTAAGTGTATTAGCACACTATGGGAACTATTTAGGAGAGCAATTTCCTAAGACACACATACACATTGATAAATAAGTATAAATACGTAAAAAAAAAATCTAAGTATGAATAAGTACATTGCTGGTTCTCAACCCAAAACAATTTTTATCTCTACCACAAGAAATAGAATTGTGTAAGGCTTGTACTGAAGCCCATCTTTAAGCAGATAAAAGGAAATACTTCCATTTCAGAGCATAAAGTCATTCTAGGAATGTGCCTACCATAAGAATATACATGAGACATATTGTGCGGTAAAGTTTTTCTTTAAACAAAAAATGAACTGAATAATCATAGGACAAAGGGGTTCCTGAAAACTGCAAAGGAGCTCTGCAAAATGATGCTAGAGCCTCCAAGTGAAAACAACTCATAATCACAGGCTTACCTTCTTTCCTGATTTAACCTAACTGACGTGAAATGATATGAAAGTTAATGCTAATGCTAGAGGAGAGAATTAAAGGGGTAAATGGGAAAGAGGACTCATGGGTTGAGATAAGGACAATTTAATAACTAAACTACAATAATATAAAAAACAATACTATATACAAATATACAAATGATTGATACACAGTGACACTGCCCCCCCCACCCGATGACCAAAGGCCCAGCCCGCTCCGGGCCAACGATCCTGGAGAAGGGAGAGAATGAGTGATACACAATGATACTGCCTCCTCCCCCCACCCGATGACCAAAGGCTCAGCCTGTTGCCCCCGATGACCGAGGCTCAGCCTGTTCCAGGCTAAGGATCCCAGAACAGGGAGAGTCCCGAAACCACACTCATGGAATGGAGATAACAGTCAGAGCATCGTCCCAGACCGAAAGCTGACAAAGGGGAAGAGAAGGCCTTGGGAGAGCGACC
>NW_010109780.1:0-19176 GCF_000699245.1 Pterocles gutturalis
CCCCTCCTTGCAGGCAGGGGCTGAAGCTCCCTCCGCACCGTCGCAAACTAACGTGCTGCCCAAGTTGGGGAGTAATCCTCGTGCTGGCGCTCCGCGTCCCGTCACTGGGTGCCTAGCCATCGAGCCAGTTTCTCCTCGGGCAGGAGTTCATATCTGGAAGTTATTGCTCCTTTAATTTTTCGTCGGTAGAGTTATGGTTGTTCTTTCACCTGTCTTTTGCACTGAAATCTCATGCTTTCTGTTGAGCGCAAGGTGTCTTTCATGAATTATTTTGTGATTTTGCCTAGTGGAAAGTAAATGTGCGCACTGCAAAGCCTTGCAGGCTTGTGTTTGTGCGGTGTTTTGTCACATGGTTTTCATTAGAGGAGTATTTAATCCTGGAGCTGGTAAGTTTGCTTGGCTCTTTTGGCATGGAAGAACTTCATAGATGCTTGTGTGAAGGCATCTGTATAAAGACTATTTATAGGTTTGCTTCTTTACCCAGCCCTTTCATACAGGCAGCATGTTCTGTCGGGTGTTATGGCATTACATGTATTTTTTTCTGAAGTGTGGCTGTTTTGATCTCGACTTAAAGTGATGTCTCATATGAATGACCCTGAGCCATCTCCAATTAATGTCGAGAGGCAAAGAGAGAAATGACAAAAACATTAACAAAGAAGAGGTTGTAAGTAGTGAGAAGCTGCTTTTACTAAGATACTGGTCAGTTTTGTGAAAGAACTCACATTTGTTATATAAATGTTGTTGCCCAAGTTACAGCTGTGTGGTCAGACTTTTTTTTTTCTTGTATAAAATCAGTAGAAGTGGAGATAAGTTACTGTTTCTATTTTGTAGTATTTATAGACTTACTGTGCACAATTGTTTAGGTAGGGGTTCTTACCTTCGAAGTGTTGCTTTCCTTGCTAACATACCTTCCTCTTTTCATGCCATGTCTGTATCACTGAGGAAACTTCATCTTTGCTTTCTCTGCAATTATATTAATCATGAGTATTTTTTCTTTAGTGTCAACCATGCAGCTTTTCATCTTGTACAAAATATTTAAGTAAATGAAAGTGTGTGCGCATGTTTACTTTTATAAAATGCTCATATTGCAGTGAAATAATTGCTGCTTAACTTACAAGTGTCATAAGGGGCACAAGTATCACTTGCGATCTTGGGTCAGCAAAACTGTTTTTTGTCCTCAAACTGGACGTTTTCACCATAGTGGGCCAGGTCTGTCAGGTGCTGTACAGATACGGCGCGGATGCAGTGGCCTTGGGAGCTAATGGTGGAGACTGCTGCGTGTCTCACTGCTGCTTGTTCTCCCGAATTGGCAGTGAGCACTGATACAGAAACGTGGATTTATAAGTTGACCTTCATTTTAGTATCTTGTACTGTATAATCTTCTGGGACTAAAAGTACACCAAGAAGCACAACTAATACGTCTGCTCTGCCACCGGGAAGTCGGTCATAACGCATTTGTTATACGAGTGCTGTGGTGACTTTTGATTTCTTGAAGACACAGAGCATATCCAGCTCCTCTGGTTTCACCTGTGGAAACAGAGCACTGCTGTCTAGTGTTATCATGCTTGTTAATCTCCAGTGCTTTTATAGTGTTTCTGTCTAAGTTTACTGAATCTTTGCAGGTATACTTCAAAGAAATCAAGAGGTTGTTATTAATTTAGAATACTTTTGAATTTCTGAAAAGTTAAACTTTGGTGTAGTCTTTCAGTAAGCTGATGTCATAATTTCTGGAGGTAAGCTTGGAGAACCCTAGAGCTCAAGAAAGGTCCGGTTGTACATATATGTTGTAAGCTGTCATCTCACTTCTCTATGTAAATTTTACAATGGGTCCCTGTTAGGAGTTCAGCTAATAAAGTGGTGGTCTTAAGATTGTTTAGCAGATAGCTTCAGGTGAACTTTGTGCTGCAGTGTCATCTGCTGCAGTAAAGTACTAATGAATATCTGTTTAAATATACAAATTGACTGCAAGCCAACCTGATGCTCTGGGGCTTTGTGAATGACATCGTTAGAAAGGTGCATGTCACAATATTACTCCTACTTTTCATTCCCTCTGCAGTTTCTATTTCCGAAGTACTGCCAAAGAACACATAAATTGAGGTGCTTGCCCATGAGGAAGGGTCTGAGTGTTTTGTGCAGATAGAGAAATGAACCAAATAATTTAATAACTTAAAGCACAGAGTACAGTGGCAGCTAGAAATAGATTTGAGATTTCCTGACTTTGCAATGTGAACAGTACAACTTTCACACCAGATGAATTTAGTGCATCGTAAATTAAATCTATTGGGTCATACTATTCCAAGAAGTTGAGGTCAGTATCTAATGCTGTTTGCTTTAAAATGTGTAGTTCATCCATTCTTTTTGAGTACAGCTACTCATATTATTGTGGTTTTGTTTTGATTTTTTCTTTAGGTGGGATTTTTTTTTTTTTTGTGATGGTTGACTCTTTTCTGCTTGTCTGAATGGGGCTGGCTTCTGCAAGACTTGCTCAACACCTGGGAAGATGCATGTAAAAACTTATATATTCTTAGTGCCCATTTTCTGCTCCTCCATCACCCTTCCCACACTTTGGCCTGTTCTCTTGTGTCCATGACAAGGCAGTGGAAAACTTGCAAGGCATCCTTCCATATTTCACCTAATTGCTTCTGCCAGTGTTCTGATTTTCAGTGTTCCGTCCATTCTTCCTGGAGCTGTAACTGTTGAATGCAGTTGACCCTGTCTTATTTAAAAATGTAATGTCATAAGATGGTTACCAGGGAAGTTTTAGTGTTACAATTATGTGATGTCTGATGCACTTTCTATTTCAAATGCTTTTTTCCTCAACTGTAATTCAGATTCCATGCTAGTTTCCATTGTTGGAATGGCATTGTACACGGGCTATGTGTTCATGCCTCAGCACATCATGGCAATATTGCACTACTTCGAAATTGTGCAGTGATGAAGAACGTATTTTCAAGAAGTAACTGGGCTCTGAAATCTGGTCTACAAGAAGAATGAACCTCTTAGTTTTAACAAGACTTCTACCGATGTCAGAAAGACACAATTATGACTCTGAAGACTAGGAAACAAGATATGTGGAGCAGGGACGTGAGATGTCCCCTGTGTTGTGTTCATTCCTTTTAATTTTACAAGATGTGCCCTTGTATAGTAGTTTGTCTACTTTAACATTGTGATTGTACTTTGATATCAGTATTTTCTTAACTTTGTGACAGTTTCAATATTGCACTGTGAAAGCTTTTTCTTAATTGTAATTTTGAGTAAATCCTAATTGCCTTCTATTTTTAATCAGAAAGTCATCTTATTAAATGGGGCTTAAAGCTTTTGCTATTGTATGGTATGTATTTGCCTGGATATTTCTATTAATGCGTTTTGTAAGAAAATACATCTAGATTCATATTAGAGATGTGGGTATATTCATCTAATGCTATTTACAAAAGTTAGTTTGTATGACTGAACTCAGGTGTACTGTTTGCTGTCCAAACTTTGTTCAACAGTATATTTGTGCATATCACCTAAATTTGGAATTGGCTGGTTTTTTCAATTTTCTGTGTCCCACCTGTTGGAGGAGGGCAGGGGAGATGAGGCATTGAGACAGAGTGAAGACTGCATTTGTTATGCTTGGAGTAGCGCAGTGGTTCTGGGCTTTATCTAATGTGGGGGAAGGACTCTTCTTTACTGACATAGGCCCACATAAGGCTTTGGGATAGCACTTTAAATCAACCCTTTTTTTCTAGCTACCAATTGAATTGTACTTTTACAGGATCCTTTATTATGTTCCAGTGGTTATAGTTTGTGCTAATTTTTACTCAACAGTGTAACTGTGTCCAGGTTTTAAAGGGGTTTTCTATTGCTGCTAGTGTTCCAAACATGTTCTCGGTACAAACGACCAAAACATAGGGGTTTAAATGGACTTGAGTTACAACTACAGCAATAAGTAGCTGAATACTTGGCTGAAGTCCTGTCTTTTTTTTTAATAGGGATTTTTTTCAGTTTTGTATTCTGAAATGTAAGACGGTGACAACTTTCCTAAGTGGAGGATTTTTTTTTGTTGTTGTTTAAAAAATAAAGTTTAAAAGCAGAGCTCTGATGCAAAACTTTCTTTGAGAAGTTAATGTGTTTCTGCATGCTCCTTGCTTTTCTCAGAACTTTCCAAAAGGTGAAAAATGATACTTGACCAAGGAGTTTTTATTTTTAATGGACCTGTAATCATAGGTACTGTTACCTCTCTTATGCAACTTCTGTTGAAATCAGGAACTATACCGAAGTTGTACAACTGAATTGTTGTCTTTCAGGTTTATTTTATTTTCTCAAATGCACACTCACGAGAAAGGTATTTTTTCCTCCATATTTAAGAACCTCATGTATATCTGATTAAAAACTCCATTGTCTTGGAGCTATAAACAGCGGGCATTAAACTTCTTAGGTGAACCCTAGCTTTACTGAAGTTGGTAGGAGTCTCCCACTAAATTTGTGCCTTTGCTTAGTAAAAACTGCTTATGTAAACATACGTAGGTTTTGGGGTGGTGTGGGTTTTATTTTAATTTATTCAGAGTTGTACATGAATATTTTAAATATGTATGGAGATAATGATAAGTTAACATGCTCTTTTTGAAGTAATGTAGCGTAAATTCCTCCTGTCCATGGATTAAATTGGTACCGTGATGTTTCCTTTGGAACTAGTACTTTGATACGCATCTACTGCTGAGAAGGGGCTTTAGTTACACGAGGGAAAAAAGCCCTTTTGTGCTAGCGCTGGGTGGCACTTTATTTTGTAGGTAGTACTACTTATTTTAGTCATCAGTAAGATGATGATGTACATGTACAGTTGATAAGCTGCATCTGTTTAGGGATCAGGTTTTCAGACTTTATAATACAAATGTACAGAAGCATGCTTTATTTTGGAAAGAGCCCTCTCAGGTATTGGAGACTCTTGTTTTGCAACATTCCCTTAAAGCAGTTTGCTAAGATTTGTGTCCCCAGAAGCACATAACTCCATGGCATTTTGGAGTCTCTTAAAGAGATTCCCCTTCCCTGTGTGGGGAGTACCCTCTGTTAATGGCATTCTTCATTCTGGAGGAATCTTTAAATGAGTTACAGTGATTCTAATCTAAAATTAATTCATTATGTAAAATCAAAGGGAAGGTGTATGCAGTGGAATCAATACCAAAGAAGAGAGACTAGAAATGAAAAACTTTGGACAAGCAGCAGGATGAACTCGGGCATAGAAGTTCTTTTACAAATCCTCTGGTTTCTATGAAACTTAAACCTTTATGAAATGGGTTTCTCTAGTGTTTTGAAAAATGTAGGAGTTATTTCCCTAAACAGAAAGTGGAGCCTTCTTTTCAAGTCTGAAGCTGATACCTTCGCTGAACCCCAAAACTTACTAGAGAAAATAAAGTATTTCATGTAGATATAACAGTTGCCAAGCTAGGAACCTTGCATTACAGAAGAGCTGGTTTAAGGGGTGATGGTACCACCCTGGTAATATAACTGCGTATTTAGACTGTGTGGTTGGAATGTGTGGAGCCATGGTTTCACCTCGGGTGGAGATCCTTTATGCCATAAAGCCACCTACTAGCACTGGTAGGATGTGACAGCGATTTATTTATTATTTATTTAAAGGTTTGGAGTGATGGTGTTTGGGATTAGAGACTGAATAATCATTCTAAAGGCTTTACTGTTACATCTCTTGTTATGTAAATGGATGTTTTGATGAATTAAACTGATGGAAAACCCTGCAGCCTCAACACCTGTCTTAAGCTAGACAGATAATCGTGGAGCAGTAGTCACTAAATTGGATATAGGATGTGCTAGTTGCAGAAAGATAATCATGGATCAGGAATCACTAAATTGGATGTACCAGTTGCAGCTACAAACCAAAGGTAAGAATCTTAGAAAAGAGGGTGTGTCTGTGCAGGGAACAGCCGTCCTCAGGGATCATGTTGGTGATTTTTTGTCACAGCCTGTTCCTGGCTGAAATGTGCTTTTATAGGTTAACAGAAGAGAAGAGATTTTTTTTTTTTTTTTTTTTTTTTTTGGTCTTTTGTTGGCCTTTCTTAACCCTGAAGGGTGTGTGCTGTGTAGAGTATCAGTCTTGTCACAGCAATAAGTTTCATTAGGCTGGATTATGTTGAGGGTGTTTTAACAGTGAAAAGTTGATTGATTTCGTAGGTGACTCTTCTAGTCTTTATTGCTTAAGTTTTGGAAATGAAGTGTATGATTAATAAACAGCTTACTACTATCTTCCCACCAAAAAAATGAATCATAGTATTTCTTTTGGTTAATCCTGTTAAAGAGGTTATCCAGATAATGTTTGAGGAAGAAGCCCAAGATGCAGTTTATAGTTGTAGCTGGTTGCTTTCTCGTTAAAACTGACAGTTCTTGGATATGAATCTTTATAAACCTGAATGTTCCTTACAAGCTCCCAGCTCTAAGACCTGATAGTTGGAACTAACAGATGATCAACACTCCACTAATATTCATATAGTTACAACACCATGTCTGATGCATCTGGTTTTTATTTGTGCCCATGCCTGCAGGTGGAATTGTCTTGGCATATCTTGCATTTTGTGCTCCTTGTAAGTTGAGATGGACAACATATCTCAGACCCATATTTAACGATGATAAGAAGATGTACTACATAGCCCCTAAAATAATTTTTTTGGGAAGGAAATTGTCTTGGCAATGATTGATCTTATTTGTCTTTTCTGTGAAATTTGTTTGCTTGCTTTGGATCTACCTAGGGAGAAAAGCTGTGTATTTATGATCACATAAGAGTTTAAAACAAAAATCCTCTGACCAAGGTTTGCAATCCTTTCCTGATGAGCTGTTGTCCTCTCTTCCATTTGGATTGTTTTTCCTTCAAGCTGTTCTTGCTTTGTGTACTTCAAAAAGCAAGAAATTGATGCCTCAGAATACATTTTTCAGTCTTGCTATTTAATACACACCCATAAGATTATGAAATTCTGGAAGACATCTTTGCATAATATTCTTGCTGGCATAATAGGATTGTGCTATCAGATCATCTGAGGAGTTACCCAAAGGCACACTTGGTCTGAATTGGAGTATCTACTTACAGATGCTGGACTCATGACAGTTTATTCTTTTGCTTATGTTATGTTACCCCCCAAAAAACTAACAGTTTGTTGAGAAAGCCCCCTTTATCGCATCCCAGGACCCAAGAAGTTTGTATGCTTGGGTAATGCTTGCTGAATTTTAATCAGAGTTAGCAGATAGTTCCCAAACTCAGGATTGAATTAGTGGGTGATTATATGAACTTATTTCTTGGTTATTAGCCTTGTTTAAAAAAAACGTCTTTAGAATCCTTCCTGTGTGGTTGTAGAGTATTCCATTAGGCTGGACAAAACAGTGGTGCTCAGATCAGAGTGACTGAGGATAAAATGCACAGTCATTCTGTCTTAGACCACAGACACAGGGACCATATTTAGATGGTCTGCTGAACTCCTGGTATCTAATCAAATGGAAAGGTGGGCCCTGCTGGAAAGTGATCAAGGGGCGGTCTACACCCAGAGGACAGGAGACAACTTCTGTGGAAGTGAGGCTTTCCGGGTCAGGACACAGCTGTAGGGTATGCCTGTGCAATGTGGTGGTGCCTCGTGCTGACATCCAAAAGTACCCTGCAGAAGGGCTCATGCAACTTCTGTGCATTTCCTTGGAAGGAGTTATATCAAGCCATGATTACACTGAAAAGACTGAAAGTGTTTGCAAGGAATTCTGACTAAGCCGAAGCACACAGAGATGCTATCTCCGGTCTCTGCACTGTACTGCATGGCCCAGGGTGGACAGCCTTTAGACGTCTACATGACGTCTTGGTTTTCAGTGCTGTTCTGCTAAATGTGGCGTGCACATGTGAGCAGAAATGTTTTATCACATGCGTTTTGAAAATCATGTCTTGTTCAGATGAGTGGCGGGCATAGCTTAAGCCTTCTCTGGCTGGTTGGTAGTCTCTGAGTTGATTGATGATGGTAATATTTATTCCTTTTAAAGCCAATGTATTCATCCCATGATATATGAGGCTCATGGATGTCTTTACCTACTGCAAGAAGCAGTTCTGGGAAAACCTCTGATGCCCGATACTTCAGCAACATTTGAACTCCCCATACAGCTACTGCTAAACCCTTTGCATTGTCCATTAGAGTGGTTTCAACTGCTGTACACTTTCTCAGTTTCAGGTCTAGATTGGAAGGATGGTAGACCTAAGAGGAAACATAGACAGGAGAAGCAGATATTGATCTGTGTCCATTTTGTTTCACCTACTGAGTTACCAGGTGTGTTTTGACAGTTGGTGACTGGAGTTTCCAAGGGTAAAGCACAGAGTTACAGTAACAAAGGAAAACAAGATATGGAAAGTAACACTGGTGATGCTGTGGTGAGGGTCTGCTGTGACCTCCTGCCTATGAGGGCAAAGAGGGTAAATATTTTTTCCAAAAGGCTCACTTATATAAGCAAGGTGCTTGTTAGTGAACTAGAAAGACAAAAAAAGCACACAAGAAGTGGAAAGAAGTGAGGATTGGCTACACAGGAGTTGTGTAAAAGCATTGCTTAGACAACCAGATGGCCTTGTATGATTAAATGACTTGTTACGTGGATGAGGACAGTGGTGGATGTTCTTGTACCTTCACTTTAGAATGGCGTTTGACACAATCTCCTGCACCGTTTTCATCTCAACTAGAGGAAGTATGAGAAAAGTGAAGAGACTGTTTGGTGGTTTGAACTGCGTGGATCACTGGACTCAAATCAGTTGCTCAATGTTCATTTGTAAGGTGACTGAAAGTTGGGTAAGGTGATACTGGGGCTGATGTTCAGTATCTTCATAGATGACCCTGATTATTAGAAATTGTTCCTCTGTGAATGAGGGAGTTAATATGCAGAGAGCACAAGCCTGGGTTCAGTATTTGTCTGACAGAAACCTCACGCACTTTGACAAGGGGAGGTGCAAAATTCTCAGCTTTGCTGAGGGAGATGGTGGGAGTTACAGTGGCATGTGCTGAACGTGAGCCAACAGTGAATTCATAACATTAATATGTCAGCCTGTATGCGAGGCTATAGTAGGAGAACATGGCCACCAGATTGAGGGAAAATTATTATCTTCTTCATGCTGTTGAGGCTGCAACTGCAATAGTGTGTCTGTTTTTGGGCTTTGTTCCAGAAGGATGGTGAGAAACTATCCAGAAGAGGCTACAAAGATCGTTAGGAGTAACAGGTTTCCTACAGTGGTTGTGAAACCTGTGTTCTTGCAGGTTTTCAAGACTTGGTTGGACAAAGCCATGACTAACCTGACTGGAACTAGTGCTGGCAATAGTCCTGCTTTCAGTGGGAGGCTGGACTAGCTGATCTCTGGAAGTCTCTTCAAAGCAGCTTTTCTATTGTTCTTTAAACACTAAAGAAAAAGTCAGATGAACGAGTGATACAAAAAATTCACATTGATCATAATAGCAATTGAAGCAGTAGCATTAGGAGAATTATACAGAACCCGAAGTGTTAGAAACTCATGGGATGACCGAGTGAAAGTACAGGGAAGGTGCTGGGATGACGGTGACATGTCCTGAGTTGTCTTCTGGGATTAAAGGTTAATTCATCTACATCCGGGAACTTTCCTACTTGAGATTTAACATGTCATAGACAGGAATGACTCTGCTATTAAGAAACCAAAATATGTCATCTCCATTTTCTGTGAAGTATTGTTTCTGGAAGAGAACAGAAAGAAGAATCTGATTTCCACTAATTCAGTTTAAGGCTGTTCCCTGTAGAACTTGAAAATAGTTTATTTATGGGAGCTAGTTCTTCTCATGAAGGGCCTGAAACTGAAAACCAGAGAAAACAAGCCTGTTTTTGCAGTCAGTTTTTATGGAGTAATTTTTTCTTTCCTTTTGGTTATTATAGAATTGCTGTTGATTTTTTTTCTTTGAATTCCTGAACAATGTGTAGTTAAGAAGAATTGTTAAAAAGGAATGCTTTGTTGTCTCCCAGTCCTGAATCTTCATCAACAAGAAAAAAAGCACTTTGTAAAGAACTTTTTTTTGCAGGCATCAGAACACTTAAGAAGTGCTACTTAGGTGCCTTCAGTAAGAGACTCGACCTTTATTTTGTGCCCTTTTACAGTAGTTGAAAAGTGTGGGAGGGACCTTCTGCTCTTGCTAGGGGTGATTTTTAGCTTCTGTGGACTATAAGGGTTACAGGATCTTGGAAAAAATGAAGATCTGTGTAACTTCAATTTCTCTTGTCACTATGTCCAGTTTAGCGGGTCGGGGTTGTAGTTACCCTTACTAGCTGAAGTTAGCATCAGCTTTACTTATGTAGCTAAAATGCAGTAGTATGGTCACTCACCTCGGGTAACTCAGCTTCCAGTCCTTGCTTTCACATCTAAATGAATTTAGGAGAGTATCAGGGAGACTGTAGCATTCTTATTAGGATATGTCCAGGCTAGGTGTCCCTGCATCCACACTATATGTTTGGCCCCAAGTACATAAGCTTCCAGCTTTTTTTACACCTGATTGAAAATTTCACTCTGGGAATGAGACAGATTTCCCACTCACAACTCCATTGATACGTCAAGGTAACTACACCTGATGCCTGTAACCCCCCTGGCAACAACTCTAAATGCAGTGGCTTGTTTTGAGTGACAGCACTCAAGGAAATAGAGCTCGCCTCTATGGTGTGGGTGAAGCTTGTGGAAACAGTCCCTGCTCTCTATTTAATTAGCAGGTCTGTCATACCGGCTTGATGTACTGGTATAACGAGCCAGAATGTCAAGTGGATTCAAACATCAAACAGCTGCTATGCTTTTAAATGAGCTGTAAGTTTAAGGTTCCTAATCAAATCAACCTTCTTACAAAGCCATGAGCCAACTACAGCCCCCCAAGAACTACCCTTTAACGAGGACGCTGTCAGTGAGAGGGGGAGTTTGCACTAGTGAAAAGGGAACGGCATCTGTCTCGGGAAGTGGCTGATTCCCCAGCTGTTCCCAGCTGTGTGCTTTTGCAGAGCTCTGTTCCAATCAGAGATTCATTTTGGGCACTGCTAGCACAGCAAAAGGCAGCGCATGGTTTTGAGGAGAAGGGAGTCTATTTTTGTGATCCATGGCATCCACTACACTTTTGGGAGCTAAAACATCTTCTGATAGTTCTTGTCCCTGAGTGTCTTTTCAAGATGCTTTTTGTATGCATTGTATGCTGGTACAAATAAAGGAACAAACCAGGTAATCTGTTGTGGGGTGGGGCTGTTACCCTTCCCATTATGAGGAGTTTCCTCATTTGTAACCATAATCCTGCTTCCATTTTGGCCTATTGCTACCTGTCCATTATCTGTAAAGGTGACTGATTGTTCCTTTTCTCTTTGCAGCAGTTTTTTATATACTTGAAGGCTGAAGGGATGAGGTGGGGAATTAACAATCTTCTGTAAGGTAAATCGCCTTAAATGTTTTCTGAAACTGGATGTTATCTCATCCGAGGCCTTATCAGTGCCAGCTGAAGTAGAGCAATTGTATCCTGAAAGAGACATGAAATAATCCTGTTCATACATCCCTCTCTTTGCCTTTTTGCAGTGGCATTATATTGACTTGCCTTCTGCTTAATACCTATTGCCTTCCCATCCTTGTAAGAGCTGTTAACCTCTCCAGCTGTTTCCTGTCTCAAAGCCCCTCAGTTGGGTGTTACTATGAAAATGCAATGCTTGACATGAGTTCTTGCTGCTTGTCTCCTTTTCCCAACTGGTTCTACAGTTTGTTTAGTTTGAATTCTGTTTCCATCCAGGATACTTGCAGTTTTCCCTGCTTTCTCATGTGCAGATTTAATAAGGTTGTTTATTCCGTGGTCCAAATTATTAGTGAAAGCACTGAATGAAGTTGGAAGTGGTGCATTTATGCACAAAATATCCACCTCAATGCGTCTTTCCTTTTTGACAGGGAACTGTGGATAATTACCCCTTAGGAATAGTGTCTGGTGACTTTTGCAGCCATTTTAGGGTGGTTTGGTCTAACCTTTGCTTCTGCAGTTTACTTAGGAGATTGTCATGTTAGGTAACATCAAAGGCCTTTACTGAAATTGAGTTTTGACATCAGTTGCTTCTTCTCTGTCCACAAGGCCTCTGGCTCTGTTACGGAAGGAAATTAGATTGGTTTGACATGATTTCTTCCCTACTCTTCATCTGATTTAGTACTTTTGGTGGGTTTACAGATGTTATGATTTATTCTGGTAGTTTTCTGGTATTTGGACATGGCAGGTTTTTAATTTCCAGCTCCTCTTTTTCCTCCCCTTGATAAAGATGCATTAGATTTTCTGTCTGCTAGAAACTGCCTATGAGTTCTCCAGGATTACCATCTACACTTCTGGGATTAATTCCTCTCTTGTTTAGGATTGTTTGTTTGTTTGTTTGTTGTGGGGTTTTTTTTTGTCTTTTTAAAATTATCCTGGAACAAACAAGATCATGCCCAACCAATATGACCAGGATGGCCAAGTTATCGTAACGTATTCTTCTTATTGGGGCTTTTGGATTAAAAATTCAAGCAGTCTGTGAATCTGCTTTTTTTTTCATTACTTTTCTTTACTTTTTAAATATTTTTCTTAGAAATACTTGTGTAACTGTGCCATATGTAATCTTATGCTTTTTTTTGTTGGTACTAATTGTATTAGCCATCTGCAGGCTGCTGACATTTCTAGTGAAGACTCCTGTATTATGACATTAAATGTTTTGGAGTTGGGCCATTTTTTATATTTTTCTTCTTTTCTGAATTCCTATTCTAAATTGCCTATTCTTCTAGCTGCTGAATTATTTGTGATAATGTCCCTTCCTAGCTACATCTCACTTTGTGTTGCCATTCCTGATTTTGTCACTAGGCACTCCTGCTATTCTTTTATACTTATCTGTAGTAGTATGACCTCAATTGTTTTCTGTATACTTCCTCCTTTTTATCTGAGGTCAGTTAAGAGCTTTTGTGTAATTTCTTTGATGAACTGGCACCCTAATTCCATTTTTTTCCCTCCCTTAATACAGAGTAAGAGTTCATAGCAGGCAAATTTATTTGAGTTTACTTTGTCTTTAAGTTAATTTTCTTAATCTTTTACTCAGCCTACCAAAGGATCAGTGTGTCATTTCTTGGTTGCTGTCACCTTTACTTTTCCAGTTGATCCCTCCCTACATGTTAGCACCAAATCTAGCAGGCCTTCCTCATGTCCCTCTGTGTCAGAAAGCATTTTTATTATTGGCATCCACAGGTCAGTGTCCTGCTGTGCTTCCCTCCCAAAAGGAGCCTGGGCAGGTAGTTCCCTGCCATTACTGCTTTCTGGGTGACGTTCCAAGTAAGAGGGGTGTCTGTTCATGGGAAGCCTCACCCGCTAACTTTAATCAATCCTCTATATGATATTTTCATGTTTGTTTTCCTCTTCAGTCATCACTGTTACTGCAGGGCAGGCTTAACTCCTGATGCGGTCCAGACCTCATAGTCTTCTCAAAATGAGACAGCAACTTTTCTTCTCACATGTATGTGGCAGAGCAAACCATATGGCCCATGGATCAGTACCTCTCCATAGATGCTGTACAGTCCACTCCACTCCATGCTCCTGTGGAGCTACGTACAGCTCCCGCACCCAGTGTTGACCCATAGCAGGTGATGGGAGGAGTAGAAGATGGGGAAGGGAAGAGATGCATATCGCTTATTAAAGAGGAGGACATGTGTCATAAGGCCATGGAATGTGTAGCAAGTGCACAGAATATCGATAGGGCAGGTCTCTGAAGCAGGGAGCAGAACTTTGCAAACTGAGGCTGGCAAAATTGTCAGATTGTCATCAAAATTGGCAAAGCCAACAAATTCCACAGAAGCCCTGGGTGGTTTTCTGGTGCTTGCTGGTGAAAGCCCCCTTTTTGGTGACTTAAAGGAAAACTGGGTAGGGAGGGAGAAACAGTACTGTAGGATACATAGATTAGAGCAGCAGATAATAATTTAGTGATGCTTCTTTTTATTTAGAAGATTTTGCTCAGATTCTTGCTGGGGAAAACATGTTGTTGTAGCTCGTTTTGAAACTTTGCTGAAGCTAGTAGGGGTGCAGTCTGTCATTTCAGGTGCTTCTAAGAAATGGCAAAGCCCGCTGCCTCCCCTTGGCTCCTTTCTCTTTCAGCTTGGTGCACACTTGCCTGGCTGTGCTGTGGTGAGGGGTCTTGTCGTTTGGCCCTTGTGAGCCCCATGCCTTAATGGTGATGGCACAGCAATGAGCTGTGGCTAGAGGACAGGCCTCCGCTTGTCTTGAGCCAGTGCTCTTATTTCCTTTTCTCCTCAGTTTCCTAGTTGTCTTCAGATAGTGCAGAGGTTGAGTAACTCTGATATTAGAGTAGCAATTAGCCTGGCCAAGAGGCTGAGGAATCCCAGTCCAGCTCAAGACAGTGGGACAGGTGTCACTGATGTGCCAAATGCCCATATTTCACCTCAGTGTGTCTGAACTGTTTGGAGAGATCGTGCTACCTTGCTGTACTGTATGCTGACTGCAGCGTATTTACCACTTATTTATTCTCCCTCCATGAGTGGGTACTTAAAATTCAAACCTTCAGCCAACTAAATCCACTGAAGTGGAGCTGAATATTTGTGAAAAACAAGTGAAAGTCTCTTTTCAAAGCATAAACACTTGTGTTTTCCTTGCTCTCAGTGTAAATGCTTCTGCAAAGTGAACTTGGTGCTGATGAAGCATGCCCGTGTGAAGGCTCTGAAGCTGGACATCTCTATCCTCAAGGCAAATCAACAGGGAACTGCTGATGCAAAGTCCTTGGCTGAACAGTTCAGCTCTGCACAGGACTGAGAACTGCAGATAACCTGAGCTGACTACAGTAGGGCTGATATAGTTCAGCCTGTGGCAGCACAAAGCAGCTCCATGTGAGATTTTTTTACCTTCTTATTTAGAGCAGTTAGGTACACTGTAAGAATAAAATTAAAATACATTTTCTGATGCAAGTCCATTTGCTGTACTTAGTAATGAATATATCACTGGCGAACTGCCGTAAAAGCTTCTCACAGTTTAGAATGCACTTTAGGCTGTGCTTAGGGAGTTGGGTGGAAAAGGCTCTTTGCTTTCCCTTGAGAGATGTTCAAGTAGGACTGACTTCCATTAGCTTTATGATACTGTTTCAGACCTGTCAAATCCACCTGAAACTCCACCTCATCCACATTCAGCCTGGGCATTTATTGTACCACCCGCTCCATGCTCCAGCAGTGGTGGTGGTGCTACCCCACTGGCACCGAGCAGCACAACCAGAATGTGATGGGTGAGACTGGGCTGTGCCCTAGAAAATTGGGGAAAAAGGTTTCCACTGCTTACCATCTTCTGCAGATTGATTATTGCTAACTTTAGTGAGGAGCTTGGCAACAGCTGAGGAAGCGGAAGGTAACCAGGGATAACAGAGAAGGAAAAACCTCAGAGATTTTTAATTCCTACAGACCTATACTGATGCTAAGCACCATCTTTTTCAGCATATTGAAGGGCCAAAAATCAGGTAATCCAATCAAATTCATATGGACTTCTTGGCTTTTATTGACCTGTGGAAATACAAGTATTTATTTAAAAAAAAGGCATTTTCCTAAAGCCTTATATTTTGGAGACAAACTAAATTTTCAGAATTAACCTTTTATAATACTTGGTGAGTGATTGGCAGAGGTAAACATCCATACATCTTACTTTTCCCTGCTCTTGGTAGGATGATAGAATGATTCAGTCCTGACTTGAAGGAAGGGCTGTTTTATATGATGCAGTATTGAAAAACTGGTAATAATCTGAAAGGTGGGATTGTTGGTATTGAATGTTCACATCTTAATGGAAGCTTATAATTATGCCAGTAACACTGGATACCTGCATTTCTGAATTTTGTTTATTAATTAATGTTTTCGTTATGAGCCACCAGAGAGATAATTGTAACAATCATCTGTGTCTGAAGACTTGGATTAAACCAGGTTTCCATTCACAGTGTGTTTCTGAAGGGAGATGGAGCCTTGCACAAGGCGTTACTGACTCCTGTTTGCCAAAAGCCACTGCTGAAGACCATGACATGGCTGGAAAATGGACAGCTGAGGAAGCTGGTTAAATGGACGTGCTGGCTTAGAGCCAGCCTTGTTCCAGGCAATTTGTGCTGGAGGGTTTGTAGGTGTCCACAGCGTTATGCTTTGCTTTGGGAACAGGAGGAAATGCCTTTCACTTTTATATTGACTTATCCCAGAGTGCGCGTGTGTGTATTTTGTTATTGTTGTTCGTTACTATGATAATTAATTTTTGCACTCTGTGAGCATACTATTTCTATGATATATCCTACCATACACCTGTAGAAGAAAGCAACTTTGCCACATTCTGGGTGTCTTATGTCTCTTGTTACACACGAGAAGCTGAAGTAACTCTTTTTCTATCAGATCTTATGTCTTAGTTAGCTAACCTTATTGCCACCACCACCTTGCTGTCCCTGGTCAGCCTCAGCTCCTGTTTTGTTTTCCAGAACTGGCACCAGCTGGTCTTTGGGGACTGGAAAGCGTGGGGTTGGTGTCTGTGCCAGCCTCTGTAGCCCTGGACTGGTGGCCTCAGAGCCAGACCTGCTGTGACATTTTCCTGAGATTTGTGAAGGGTGGGAGAAATGCTGCATAACAGGGTGGTGAGTTAGACATCTTTTTATTATGGATCTAAGTACTTGTGGTCAAGCCTAGGCAAGTAGGCACTAACGAGAGCGTAGGTAACAAAACAGCAGCGTAGAAATATGTAGCATTGTCTGATGAGGAGTGGTACTGAGACCAGGAGTAAATATCCTGGCTTCTGGACTGTGAGTTCAGGAATATGGGATTTATACACTATCTTTAATTGTGCTTTTATCTCGGCCTGTGAAGCCTTGGCAGGAGGATATGGAGTCAAAAGCTCCGTGCTCTGAGGACGGTGGAGCCAAGTGGGGCTGGCTTGTGTCCACAAACACTCAGCTTCCCAGCAGCGGCAGGAGTGCGCTCCCTGCCTGTTTTCTTCTTGCGATGCACAGACAGCAGAAAGGTTATGATTATTTTCTGGCTTGGGGGTTTAATGAAAGCTTTGAAAACCTGGTCTTGTTTATTCCCACTTACAGCTGACGTTCAGACACTTACTTTTTGGTTTGAAAAGCTTATCTGTGTTTGAAAAACCTGCCTGTGTTACAGTGGCATGAACCCAAACTTGAAGTGGTTTATGTTTCAAGTCAAATCCGGATGTAGCTGCAGTGCTTAAAGGGTAGACCTGAAGGTAAATTAAGCACAGTATTCCTTCACATCTCTCTCCTCTTCTGACCTGCCATAGCTCTGGCAGTAAAAAAGGGGACACAAGGGTGACTGTGCTTGGGCACGGCACAGAACAAAATACTCTGATCTCATTATCATCTTCATTTTGGAAATATATCCAGAGCACAGCAGTGACAAACTCTTGTTTATCCAGTTCCCCTTAGAAATGTGTTACATGCCAAAATTTATCTGGAGCCTCCAATACCTCATTTTAGGTCCAAAGAGACATTAATTAGGGACATTAAGCTCTCCACTGCTCCTAGGCTTTTCGTGCATCACAGCTGGACTTTGTTTATATTGCAACTCAGTGCCAAACAAGGCACACCCAAGCTCAGGCTCTGCACACAGTCAAAATGTTTAATAAACAAAATGAGGTTAAGCCTATTCTTTATTAAAAAAGGGGGGGAGGGGATGTCCTTTCACTCTTAAAATTCTGCAGGTTTTTTTATTTTTAGTTTTTTAAATTTCATGACATTTTTGAGACAGAATCCTTATTTTTAGGAAGGTGAAAGCTGACAAGATTGCTTTTTTCAGTTGTCCTCCTAGTTTTGATCTGAAATTGTCACGCTTTCACTCTTTGCTCACTCTTTATTTCAGTTCCTATACTGTTTTAAATTTGCACGCTTTCAGGTTGTACTGAAAGTCTGTTTCCTGGTTCATCCAATTTTCTAAGCCTTTAGATGTTTATCCTTTAACTTGTTTTAAGGCTTTTGAGGCAAGGACATCAGTATTTTAGTTGATGAATAATATCCTTTCCATCTTTATTTCTCTACTGTTCCAGTTTTGTTTGGTCTGATTTAAACATACCATATTTAAGGGAATGGAGCATCTCCCTTATGAGGAAAGGCTGAGGGAGCTGGGTCTCTTTAGCCTGGAAAAGAGGAGACTGAGGGGTGACCTAATCAATGTTTATAAATATGTAAAGGGTGAGTGTCAGGAGGATGGAGCCAGGCTCTTCTCTGTGACATCTAGTGATAGGACAAGGGGCAATGGGTTCAAGCTGGAACATAGGAGGTTCCACTTGAATATAAGAAAAAACTTCTTCATGGTGAGGGTGACAGAGCACTGGAACAGGCTGCCCAGAGAGGTTGTGGAGTCTCCTTCTCTGGAGACATTCAAAGCCCGCCTGGATGCGTTCCTGTGTGATCTGATCTAGGTGTCCTGCTCCGGCAGGGGGATTGGACTAGATGATCTTTCAAAGTCCCTTCCAATCTCTAACATTCTGTGATTCTGTGATATTGAATAACAGCTTTTCCTGTTTGCTTACCCAGCTCTCTTTGACCTGTCTCAACATCTAGAGTTATGCTTGTGTTGTACCTGTTTGCTGAGGCTGTTTCTGTAAGACAACTGTAGGTGTTTTGGTTTGGAAAGAAGTGTGAAGTGCTAGTTACGGATTACCTAGGAGCTCCGCTGGTAAGCCACGCAGTTTCCAGTATGTTGTTGTGGCTTGGTCTGCCATAAATTTACTCCTGATTATTACTTACTGCCTACTCCAGCCCGTAGGTTTTGGATACTAATGGTTTCCCCTCATGGCCAGGGAAGGCCTGTACAACCAGGTTGCTGACTCTTGTTATCCGAAGCTTTCGGTATGAGGAAGGAACAAACACCTGCTTTTGTACCTTTGCAAAAGTCCATGTAAATCTTATCTCTGTGGTGAAACCTGACAGGAGTATATGTTTTTGCTGTATTTTATACAGTAAAAACAAGTATAGACCAGTGGCCCCCTGCAGCTCTGCTCCTGTCCCAGGAGGTGACGCAGCCCCTGGGGACTGCTCTGTTGGAGGATCCTGCTCAATGTGTGATTTGGAGCAACTTGGAGCAGTGGTTTTTAGAGAGAGACTGGTTACAAGCCAGTTACGATCAGCCTTTAGCTGGAAAGCTAACCAACACTGAGGGAAAGA
>NW_010109780.1:19207-29863 GCF_000699245.1 Pterocles gutturalis
CAAGGGGGAATCCCTCAGCTTTGTATCAGGTTACTTGTCATGATGTTGACAAATGGGTGGTTTGAACTAAAATGTGTTCTGGCATTGCTGGGGAGATGCATGCTGAGCCTGTGCCATCGCCTTGCTGCTCCACCTGAGCTGGCCCCGCCAGAGGGTCTGGCTGGGGTGTGCTCTTACCACACCTCTAATTGCAGTGTGGTTTTACGTCCAATCTAGGAGGTATTTTACCTCACTCCCTGATCTTAAGTGTTCCAGCTACTCTTGGGCAATACATCCATGTGTTTGGACAGAGGGGACTGGCACATGATACTGTTCCACCTTGCAGCGAGCTCTTTGAGTGGTGAGGTGATCTTGAGCAGACTGGCTGGTGCAATGCTCCTTTTCTGTTTGCCTCTGCTCAGAAGGATGACAGTTACGTTTTCTGAGACAGTGTAATGAGCAGCGCACTAATGGTCAAAACCAGTTAGACTGCTATAAGGGGGAGCCAGCTTTCACTTCTGTGCACATTTGTGGGTTTTTAAGTCAACAAGACATTTGTTTTGATGAATAGGGGGGAAAAAAGTCAAGGCAATGTTAGGGTAACAAAATTTGAGATCCATAGAAAAAATGAGGCTGGACATTGCCTTACTCATCTCCAATCCAAGCGCAGGACCAGGTGTGTGCAGATCAGCAGCATCTGCTATGTTGAGCTGGACTGGTGTCTAACCTGAGAGATCACCAGTGACGGCGATTTCATAACGTCCCTGTGCAGTCTATTCCCCTGCTTACTGGAATGTGCGGGCTTCAAATTGAGGAGTGGATAATGTACCTTAGTGACTCCGCTGTCACATCCTCTTGGATTTTGTGATGGCCGTGGAGAAGGGAAGCAGTCGTGGGTGATACGGTGCCTGGGCAGTGCCTGCCTCTTGTAGGTCCATCCTGCAATCCCCAGGGATGGGTGCTGATGCTGTGCATGGGTGGCTTGGCTGCAGGGCTCACATTGTACACTGTGTGGATTTACTTCTCAGCACTGCCGAGGGTAGGTTGAACCTGCACTGGCCAGATCCCATGATTTCAGATGTTTACTGCTTTCTCAACTTAATATTGAGTGACAGTTAGCTCAGTAATGGTGAACCTCCCTGCCTATCATAAAGCGGATGTTCTGGAGGCAGATGGACAGCACATACAAACTTGTTCCTTTTCAGCATAATAACAATAATGAGGTTACAATGTCAGCAATGTTAATTGGAATTACAGCAAAGCCAGGTATATAAAATACAATGCGATAATCTACAGCCAATTAAGCTTCATTGTAAAGTGACAATGAACTTAGCTGCAGATGATTATAACTGCAAACTATGTGACAGTGAGATTAGTTTGTTTGTACTGGTACATCACTGTGTTTATCAGGCTGGTATGAATGGACCAGTTCTGTCTGAAAAAACAGGCAGTGCTTTCCTAAATTTAGTTTTGGTTGTTGATTTGTACCTCTTGAATGAGATGGTGGAAAAATATGTATAATCTTTTTGGCAATTTCTCACACAGTGCTCGCTGCCTAATTTTTACTTTGATAAGACTGTTTATATTCAGAGTAATTCTCATCCCTAGGTTGTACTGGGCCTACAGGAAAACAAAAAGGGAGACAGTAACATGCAAGCTTTAAATGAGATTTATCTCATGTAACTCTTGGGATTTAAAATATACTGCTTAGGTGAGATACTGAGATTTCTGACAGTTCTTGCTGTTTCCTATATGTATATATATCTGTAAATTGTCTCCCTTCTGGTCCAGGTGCTAATTCAGTCACCTGAAATAGTTCTGAAGGACAGACCAGTCTAAATGATGGTAGAGACACTTAATTCCATTGTTTCAAGGTTAGCGCCATCATGCTTCTGTCTTGGTCCCACTAACACTTTGTAAGGATTCAAACCTTCTAAAATGGAGGATGATAGCTGTGACCACAGCCAGTGTATCTGGGCATTTACCCTGATGAGGAGATTTTTGTGACTCATTTGAGAACAGGCTGAGTTGCCTGATGTGCAATCACTGTACCTGCAAGAGCAAGCCTTTTCCTCCTCAAAATAGGTTCCTATACAAATTGTTCCTGGGTGAAGTCCCTTAGCACTTGGGTGACTCAAACAATGAAAATAGCAATGGAGTACCGAACCCACTCAACAGTAAATGCCGAAAAGACTGAACTCCTCTCTGTTGATGTTCTGCCTCATGTTGTTGCTACGGTAGAGCTCCCTTAATAAAACTCCAGGAGACACCAAAACTATTACTTTTCAAAAATACATGAGAGGCAGCTGCTCATCAATAGATTCGTCTAGACCACAATACTTGTCATTTCTCCAGAGCATTATTGACACATCACAGAGAGCAAAATGAGAACAAATTCGTCTCTCCCAAGATATGCCAGCAACAGAAGAGCTCGTCCTTAAATGAGCACCTCTTAGACGGTAGGTCAGCCTCATGTGCTTAGTCATATGAGAAGGGAATTGTATTGACACAGGCTGTTTTTGTCATTACAGCAAAACCGAATCTGTTATGGAGAAGCACTGGTGGTGCTAGGCAGTTGCTCAGGCTGAGTGGTCATGACAACTGTCTAATGCTGGTTTACTTTTGTTCAAAGCCTGCATGCAGTTCTTTATATTCCCCCTCCTCCCTGAAAAGTAGAAGTATTTCATCTGACCTCAAGCTTCTGCTTGTTAACAGCCTCCCAGGCTTCTGTCTCTGCTTATGAATCAAACTCTGTCACAAATATCCAGTTTTAATGCTATGGGGGTAGCACTCTTGACATGTTGTTATAGAAACAGTACATACGGTATATCTCAGAATATCCCACGTTATTTCACTGAAACAAAATATTTTGTGTCCTACCGAATACACAGTTTCTGTGTTGTTTTAAAGGATATGTTGAAGCACTCATCTCCTTTCTTAGGTAACAGCCCCAATTCATTGCACCTGCTCTATGCTTCCTGGGTTTCTGATAATCTGTAACATTTGTCCAGAAACACTCCCAGTGCTGATACATCCCTTTTGTAATGGAGCGAGCAGAACTGCATCTACTTCTCCAGCAAACAGTGAGCAATTGATTTATACAGTGGCAGCAAAGGAGCTGCTCTCTCCTGGAATAAATGTGCATAGCAAAATAAATTAATGTTCAGAATTAAACTGGGCAAGACCAAAGGAGAGGTAAGCTGGTTTGGGGGAAGATGGGTTGCATGGCCAAAAGTTCCTGTTGTACTGTGAGTTACTGGGATGGAGCTGAAGTGGTGTCAGGACCTCCAGCGCTCTGAGGAGGAAAAACGAGGATGTCATACTGGTCCTTCCTGACTTCCCCATCATACTGTGACCTGGGGATTTCTTTCTCCTTAGGGCCTGTGTTTTTTCTGCAGCTGAGTAAGTCTCCTGGCTGCCAGTGCCGGCTCTGCTAAGCCCAACACAGCCCTCTGCTGTGCGTGTGTGGGAAGCCTGATAACCTGGCCTCAACCCATCTGCACAAGCCCGTTTTTCAGATACAGCTTTATACTGATGTTGCCCAGCTAATCTCCTTTTTTACTTCAGACTGCTATGGTGTTTACATATCAGTTTAATGCTAAAAAATGTTTTAATTATATTGAAAATTAAAAAACCCATAAATCCTGTCCAGGATTTCACAGATGAATACTGTCCCTTTTTCACCCCACCAAGCACCTCTCCAAAGGACAGCCTCAGCCCACGCTTGTGTGAGCAGCTATAAAGGATGTCTTTTATGTGGGGGCTGTTTTTACAGGCTGGATCAAAGTACCTCAGGGGAAGGAGTTGAAGCTGTACATGGTGTATTTCCATTTACAGATAAAGTCAACTCAAACATGGCAGTTTCTGTGAGATGACACCTAGTGGAAGTATGACCTTCTCAACAGTTTTACCCGTGACAATAGGCTGTGCTAATAGATATCTGAATTTACAAAGATTTAATTTGTCTCTGCCTCAGCATGTTTGCTGTCGAGGGGTGATCCCCACCTTGCATTTCTGGGAATTTTCTGCTATGACCCATTCCCTGTTTCTCAGTGCTGTACAAACACACTTTTTTTTTTTTGTCTGGTAGAGAAAAAAAAAAAAGGGCAATGTATGGAAAAATTAGTAGGATAGAAAGGCTTTTGAGTCCTTTGAAAAGTGCACGGTTGAATGCCTCCTGCCTGTGTTCTGCTTTTGCGTGCTTGTAGCACAGAGATTAGAAAGCTGCAGAAAAGCAGGGGGTGGCCTAAATGACCTGGAAAGGGTCCCTGTCAACCTCAGCATCTCTTTGATTAAGAGGCATCATACTAAAACTGATTTAAGGCAATAGAGGAAAAAAACCCTCACATATACACACAAGACGCGGGTGCGGGGGAAGGCATAAACAAGAAAGGAGTGAAAGTTCCCTTTTTTTATTTGTTACTTACACTGATGTTATCAAACAAACGAATGTATACTCCTTGCAGAAATGAACACAGAAGGGGAGACCCTGTTGTTAGAGAGAAACGAAGGGCTGCTTTCCAGCAAGGCACATATATAATAGCACTTTCCTCTTTCCTGAACAACACACACAACTGTGCTTTCTTCCTAGTGCGTGTTTGAGGTATACTGAACTCTTCTGTAATTCACTGCAAGTCTAGCATCTTTGAAAGGCCACATCAGCAGCAGGCAGTTGTATGAAACTGGCAGTTTTTGCATAGGATCAGCGGGGGTATTTCAGGCTGGGCTGAAGAAGTGTTTGTAGGAATCTGTTAACAAGTTTATGTGGAGTTTGCTTGTGTCACTCCGGTATTTTTACTTTCATAAGCATTGCAATTTGAAAAAAACAAAACAAAACAAAAAAAAACCAAACAAAAAAAAAAAAGAAGAAAAGAATATGTTTTAATAAAAAAAAAAAAAAAGAGAGACTGACACAACACACAAACCTTCTCAAAATAGGGGAAATCAAAACCTCAAATTATTTACTACCAGAGTAGTAAGAATGAGTAACTACTTAGTTGTACTTTCCACATCATGGGCTTTGTTACATGAAGGGCTTTAATAGTGTGCAGTGTCTTCTCTCTGAATTATGCATGACAGTGTGGTCTGAGCGAAAATCTACAGTTTGTATGGGGTCCGTGCATGCTGCTGCCTATTCTATTGCTCAAACACTGCCCAGAAAGCCAGACTCTTTCTCTGGCACAAACAAGGCTAGAGCTTGATCTGACATCTCTCCCAGTATAGGTGGACAGGTGGTAGGTTCTTCCAGGTCACCTGCAAACCTCCTGTTGCTGCTTTTCCAGCTGGTGGGATGAACGCTGGAGCATCTCAGCAGGAGCTGTGCAGGCTGTGTCCGAGAGAGGGAGAAGATGGAGTGTTCAGGTGATGCTTGTGGCTGTAGATGTGCATGAGTCACACAGAGGTGTGTGTGTGTGTCTGAGGATGGAGTTGTGGTTACAAGACCTTTGCAGCAAGAGCCTGGAGCCATCTCTGCAGTGAGGAGAACCCGGCAGAGGCAGGCTCCCGGGTACTCCAGCAGCATAGCAGAGCTCTCGGACCAGAAAGACTTGGGCAGTTACAGGGCTGCAAAGACAGTGAAAGGTAAGCTGTCAAACTTAAGGTTCCGTGGGATCAGTTCATTAGCTCTAACATGTGACGGGTGCCGCCTTTTAATTTGCATTGCAGGCAGATGCTGGGATGAGTGCTGCCAGGCCCTTCAGGCCCTTTTCCTCTCGAGCCTGGCCTCTGCTCGTGCCTCGTGTTGCTTGCAGGGGTTGGAAGGGCTCTGTAAGGTCTTCAGACCTGCTCACTGATCTCAGTGGCAACAGGCACTTTAGCCTAGATGCCATTAGAATGATTCAAACACAGACCTTGCTGACCCTTGAGCTCATTAGTTAATCTTAACTCCAGCCAAAGACAGAACTTGGGCTCTCAGTCCCTCCAGATTTAGGGGAGGTTTGAATTTGGGCCTGAAGCCTGGTGATGTGGTCTCATTTCCAATCCTGTGACTTAGTGGACTGGGAATCCGAATTCTGTATCTCTCAAAACATTAATATTCTTTTGTGTGCCTGGCACATGGCAGTCAAACTACCCCAGGTCCACTGAGGTGGCCTGTAATGGATGCTTTGGGTGAGATGCAAGAAGCTCTGTAATGGAATGACTTGCTGAGGTTCTTTTTGATCTTTGTTTTAAAATTATGTGGAGACTACATAGCCTCCCTGCATGATTTTTACTACACAGCCCTCACTGCTCAGTGTTTTCTTCATTGGATTTGGTGGGACCTCAAAGGGCTCTTCTCCCTGAGCAGTCCATCCCCAGGACATGCTTTCCTTGTTCTCTGCCTAAGTTATTTTTGCAGCCTGCTGTTAAACATCTAGCATCCGTTTGCTTCAGCAATAATACAGAAAAAAATATCTGAAAGGGAGTTTAGAGAGAATGAATCTCAGGCGTTGCTGCTTTTATGGCACATCTCTGTTCAGTTCCTGACTTTCAGCGTCTTTATCAGTTTGTTATGTGGAGTAAGTCTCTGTGTGCACAACCCCTGGGGCTCTTGTCCAAATAATTGGACAGAATTGATTTCTGCATAACAAGAAAACTACAGAGAGTAATGATTTATTAGTTCCCATACTATAAATTAATTTTATTACAATGATGATAGGAAATGTCCTGATTCTTTAAAATCAGATGAAAACCAAGAGCAGTCTTAGAACATATCAGACTGTAGCCAACAGATGTAATTGTTATTGCTTCCCCCCAAAAAAGTGCAATGCAGCCTCATGCACATTGAATCAGGACTACTTCCTACATAAATAGACTAGGCTAACAGCTGAACAATTTCTGGAGAGATGTAGCAAGTAAGATAAACGAAAACCACTGATATTAACTCTCTGAACGACCTTATCCTAAGATCTGAACGACTTATGTGTCTGCTATATTATTTTATTTAGCAAAGACCCACTATTAATGCTTTCGTTAGAAGTCTTGTCAGAAGTCTTGTCAGAAATTCTACTTTATAAATACATGAAAAGAAATCGGTTTCAACAAAAAACAGATTAAGCCATGAAAACAGATTTTCACATTAAATTATGTGAAATGCTATTAACTCCTGTCAACAACAGCTGGCTGTTCATGCAAGATAATAGATACCCTCCCTGGATTGTTTTTAACTTGCTTTGGATGTACATTTTGTGAAATAAGATGGAATTTCAGCTTGTGGCTGTAGGACATTATCTTGGTCTTTTTCAGCTCCTGTTTGAATCAGTTATAATAATTTCTGTTGCCTTTATTAGGAGAAGGATCAGACTGCTGGTTAAAACTAGACACGTGTTCCTGAATACCTGCTCACAGCTTGAGGGGAATCTAGCAGTGTTTTTTGACAAGAAAAACCATTATTCATCATGCCTCATTTAGCAGGCATCAAATTTTACATTTTCCCTCTGCCAGCTATTCACTCTTCTGCCCCTTCTCATCAGTCAAATACAATTAATATCACCTTAGCTGACTGTTCACTTTGATTATCCAGTCTAGTACTATTACTAGTTTCCTTTCTTGACGTTAGCAAACCATGAGTAACGATTTATAACCCAGTTAAAATGGTATTGCTAGTTTGTCCATATACCTGAGTTTCTATTCTCTTTTTTTTACCCCAAATACATTCCAGACTAATTAAATGTTACAGTGTTTTTTCCTTATGCTTTAACTCCCTACCAGCCTTTGTATTCCTGACCATCTTTCACTGTGAATTTATTTGTGCCATCAACTCTTTTGCACAACCTCTTATTGACCACTCTGCAGAGAAAATTGTATTTTTTGCAATTTCTTTATCCTTGTTGCTGGTGTACTTTCACTGGAAATTTCTGAAGTGGTCTGTGACCTCTAAGATAACATCTTCTTTGTCATTTAGTCAACATCTTGTACTGTCTCACTTCAATAGAGTCCTTGGCTGGTGTTCGCCACTGCTCAGAAGCACCAAGGAAGGAGAACTATCAGTCTGGAGTAGATGGTTGCTGAGATTAAATTATCCAATTTTCTGGGCCACCTGCTGGTAGCTGTTGCTCCGCTTCTTCAAATACACATTTTTGCTGCATGTAGCCTGAATGCTGCAAGTGTTCCTGGGGTATTTGAGTAGCCATTTGTCATGAATTGGCTCTAAGAGATCATCACTGGGATCAGAGAAATCAGAGATGGGAAAGGCCTGAAGGAGTCCATGTGGGTTTACGTTCCTCTCCCTGCAGCCAGAGAAGAGCTGGTTGCAGCGGTGTGCTGTCTCGCTCTCTTTCCCGTTGAATTTTCAGCGTGCTGTGACACCTTCCTTCCCATGAGTTACTGGATTTTAGAAGCAATGATTCTTGCTATAAAATGCAAACAGTCAAAATATGTGTCGAAACCTTTTATTGCAAATCTATCTCTGTTTGAATCAGGATGTCAGCACAAAAGCCTCTCCTGAGTAACTGGTCATCCTGCCCTCCTGGAATGAGTTTGTGTAGTTGTCATGGAGGACTGTCAGGCAGTCAGGAGCACTGGAGCTGTGTATTGATTTCTTTGGCTTCTGGCAGCTCAGTTGCTGCTGGCTTGCTGGCTTTCATTTTCCACTGTTTCATCATCCACTGTAGCGCTGATGGGAGCCCAGCATGTAGGAGTCCTCCCTGGGCGGTCCTCACCAGTTCGCATTTTCTGTCTCCCAGAGCTTATGTGGTTGACTGCGTGGCAGAAGTCACCTCACTCCATTGTTTTATTTTTTTTTAATTATTATTACTTTTAAATTCAGTTAAGTTGCTTTATCAAGTATCTTCTTGTAACCATCTACTAATGGGTGAAAAAGGCAGATCTCAATTGCTGCCCAAAAGCGGTATGTTTGATAGCTGAATCCACTGCTGTACTCATGAAACATAGGAGCGGCAGTATCTTGCCCTTAGAGAAAGGCAAGATCTTCTAGAAACTCAAAAAGCAAGCTATGCTCCTGCATCTGATTTGAACACTGTTCAAAGTTTGTCTCTACAATGCATGTTGACAAGAGCTTATGCCATATGCCTATTCAATCACTCTCTAATCAAAGTTTCTCAAACTTTCCTAGAACATAAACTGCTATAAAAGCCAAATTATTTTGTGGAGATCTTGTATCTGTATTTCCTCAGCTCATCTATCCTTTTGACAGCTACCAAAATTCTTATGACAGTGGGCTATTACTTAAGTAGGAAAGTAATATTTAGAAAGGCTTTAATGATCTTGTGTTTGGCTTTTTCAACACAACAGTTGATATTCATGAATCCTTAGAATCAAATGTCTATGTATTCATTAGGCGAGGAACTTGTTATTCTCTTTTGAGTTGAGGCTTTGAGGATGTAGCTGGAGCTTCTTTCCTTCTTCTGGTCCAAGGAATATTTAAGTATTCCTTGAAAAATAGAACAGCTTCAATCCAGTGGTATTGACAGCATCCTGACCCTAAATACTGCATATCTGTGATGTGAGACATATGAGTTTAAACTCTCGAGGATGTGGGAGATGCTAAAATCTCTCCTGCTGTAGGTGAGGATGGTTACCGCAGGAGTCCATCGGAATTGGCTTGGTTAGCTGCTTAGGATAGAGCTGAAGGTTGTGAATCCAGACCAGAGAGGACAGCTCCTTACAGCAGGTCTCTGGTTTAACATGCACATTTCTCTTTTGCATCTCCCATCGGTCACCTCAAGACATCTACTTGCAGGTCCGTGTGTACCCTGAGCAAGGCAGAAGCTGTGGGGCTGTGGAACAGCACTGCCCTGCTCAAGCAGCACCCAGGGTCAGGGTGCCTTGTTTAGACCCTATTTGACATTTAGGGATGTCTCACGTTTCATGTAGTGCTTGAGCTGACATAAAACACAGGGCAAATCTGCGCTGCCTGCAAAGTACGTATACTTTGGGGTAACATGTGTGCTCATGCCTCTGTCGAGTTCGTCATCAGACATTTATAGTAGCTGCAGATTTACCAGGGAGGTGAGGAGGTCTGCAGAGTCCCATTAACACTTCCTGGCATCTGGATTCCTGCTTACATGGTAGCACTGGCCCATCATCCCCACTGCAATTGCTCCTGCCCCGGCCAGCTCTCCCACTGTGTTATTAGGGAAGCCAGGCTCTCAGTTCTGCAAGCTGGCAAAGTACCTAGGCGTGCTGAGAAACTAACTACTGTGTTGCCCAAATTCTTTGGTGAGTCTAGCTTGGAGACATTTGATTATTTTAATTTAATGAGTTTCTAGACGCCAGAGGGAGGATGAGGATCTTACTTGTGTTAGATGCTACACAGACATGTAGAAAGAGGCTTGCCCTGGAGGTCTTTCAACCTACATACAAGAAGATTAAAGATTAGAGAAATTGAAATATCATGCAAGTACAATAATCAGATTATAAGTGGTAAATGTCGCATTAGTTCCACACTGGATTTTTTCCCTTGTTTTCTTGTTATATTTGGTGGTAAAAGAATATAAGAGGTAAAGAAAGAAGAATTGATGCTTTCCACTTCAGTTAATATATCTCACCTATGGAAAAAGAGCAACTGGTATTTTGTTGGTCTCTGGTTATTATAGTTTTTTTCCTTAACATTTATTATTATTAGAAATATTAGCATCAATAAAGGTATTTTTTTACAATTATGGTGTCCAAAGTCTAACAGAGATGGAAGCCACACTGGAAAGATGCTCTGTAAGCAGAAAAATAAATCAATTTCTA